>NC_046373.1:16189688-16412188 GCF_011125445.2 Fundulus heteroclitus | reverse complement strand
CACGCAAAAAGTTCAGATGTTGCGCATATTTTTGGTTTCCTGACAGAAGAGGAGAACAAGTTCCCCCGTGACCGGGCTCGCTGTGATGGCAGCGCTTTGGACCATCTCTGAAGTATTAGGAACATTTGTTAAATTCAAAAAGAGATATGCAGTAATTTTCATTTTAGGATATGTGTTAGGTTACAGTGTACTTGTGTTTTTATTGCAATTTATCATGTTTTAATTTAGTAACTGTGAAAAACAGGATACTTAAAATGAACAATGAATGTCTGGATAGATTTTCCTTTATGGGTTGTTTTGCTGTTAAAGTCAGTTTTTTTTTTTTTAGTTATTATTATTATTTCCACTGTAGCCATACTGCTAAAAACAAAGAAAATGTTCATTCTTTGTGCCTATGAATGATTTGTATTGTTGCTTTGATTTACTGAAAGCTGTAGAGACTGTTGTAGTTTACAGTTGGTAAATTCTCAAGACAAGTCATTTTGTGACTCAGGGCAACTTTTTAGCATTGACAATATTTTATTGAAATATAAAACGTTGTGATGTTTCTATTTGCGAACCATGTGAGAATTTTCTGGTATTAAAGTACTGCACGCAATTCCCTAACAGTAAATTAACACATAATCGTTCCATCGATGCCTCTGTCCTCTGTCCTTGCCTTTCCAGTTATGCTAAAATATATGCAAAGTGAGACTTTAGATTAAGATGGTAGACATGAAATAAGTTAGAAAAAGCTGGTCACACGTATTGGCGAGTAAAGTGTCTGGTCAAAAGTTATTCGGTCCATCCTCCCATGTCTTATATTTCTTTGACGACCAGTAATGTCAGTGTGTGGCTAATGGGAACAGAAACACAGAGTTGCTTTAAGCTGACAGAACTACATAACCAGGAAGTGAGTTAGTTCCTTAGATGGTATTTCCTGGATATCTAGAGTTATGCATGTCACTACCCGATCCGTACCATCAGCTCATTTGCGCATCTGCGAACAGAATAACTTCCGGTGGGAAGTATTTTGTTTTTCTTACTTTTTTTTATTCTTTTGTATTTTTTCGAGGCAGGGGTTTCTTTTTGTATATCTTTATATTTGCGGCAATATTGCATATTCTAAAAATTAAACAGAAATACATAAAATATATTGTTTTTTGAATAGGAAAAATGTTTCCCAGTTGTGGTTAGGGAAATAAAAACATATAAACCATTTCTTAAAGTACATAAACCCCCAGCTATAAAAACATAGTACAAAAACATTTTTTGAAGTTTTATCATTTATTTGATTTGCATATGTATGTATTACATTAAATGGCGAGCAGGAAAACGAAACATAGGTCGTTTTCTCAATACATGAGAACGCGAGTCCGTACTCGCGTTCTGGTCAAGTCTGTTCTTGGTAGAACACAGAAAGATCGGACTTGAAGAGAACGCGAGCACGCAGCACATATTGTGTATTGGAACAGAAGCGGACTCGTGCCAAGTGAGGCCTTTTATTTATATATATATATATATATATATATATATATATATATATATATATATATATATATATATATATATATATATATATATATATATATATATATATATATATATATATATATATAAATATATAAATAAATAAAAAAATCAGTGACATGCAGTCAGGGGAGGCCAGGCCTCACTTGTCGTCATGGAAAGAAAAATATAAATTTTGATTCACTCAGTCATTTGTAATAAGTATTTTTTATCTAATTTTCTCATTTTTTATCATATTCTTTTTAAAATCGCAGACTTTTTGCTATTTTTCATATAAATCCTTGGTGGCGCTTGATAGCGAAGCCGGTGAGGCCGCAGTGAGCTTGGCTTCCCCTGGGATTGTGTAATCCCATGTTAACTGCGCTGGCTTCCATTCTGTGAATGCATCTTCTTGTCTCTAGATCATAAATTCAGTTGTTCAGACAGTTATGAACTGATTTTCCACAATTTAATGTATGTGGATTACGAATTATGTTTTGGTCATCATACTGTGTGCAGGTAACATGTTTTTGTGTGCTGCTGCGATCATAAAAGGCAAAGAACTGGTTGTAGGTGAGGCCGGCAGTTCCTTGGCCTCTAGGCAGGGGGCGCTCAAGGGGCACCACTCCTGATCCTAAAACAGTAGAGTGGCAGCAAGTTATGGATGTATTATTAGAGACTCTCAATCAAAAATGCAAGCTGTCTTGCCAGAATTAAAAAATGATAAATTGCCAATTGGAGATAAAAAAAAAAAATGTAACCCCTTTATCGGTACAGCCTTTAATGTAAAACCTTTCATTATTTTACTGGAATGACAAAAATTTGAATAATGAATGAATCAGGTAATATAAGACAATATTTAAAAAATTTAAAATGGCCCATTCCACCAAAAGTAAAAGAAGTACAATATAAAATTCTGAATAGTTATTACCCAACAAGAGAAAATCAAAAAAAAAAAAAAAAAAAAAGATTTGGATTTGAAGTTGATAACAGTTTTTTTGCCATGAAGAACCTGAAACTATTGAACATCTCTTCTATTCGTGTAGAGTCACAGGTGATTTTTGGCAGAACCTGCATATTTGGTTGGGTACGTACCAAAGTAGAAAATATAACACCTTTTGATATAAATTAAATATTAACATACAAAAATGACATTGCGAAAAATATATCTGGCATGATCCATATTGTCATGAGTATGGGAAGATATCATATACATGTATGTAAATGGAAAAATCAACAACCTTCATTAATATGTTTTAAAAACGAACTAAAAATCTTCTATTCATCTTTATCTTTGTTAGCTGACAAATGTGGACATATACAAAAACTTTGTAGTGACATGTCACAATTTCTTGTGCTTTAAGTCAAGTTAACATCATGCAAGGAATTGTCTCATTGCTTAAATGAGTCTGTCTCTGTTAATTGTTGATTTTAAATCCTACATATGTCTTATGTTTATTTCCTTTTGGAGATTGGTTTTCTAATTGTAAATTCATTGTAAATGCCTGTTTATTTATTTTTTTAGGTTAACTTGTTTTTTCTTCTTTCTTCCTTTGCCTTGCAAAAGTTAAGTTGATCTTAAACGCAAAGTGGAGATTCCTACTTGAGCATATAATCAAGGTTATGTTCAATAAAGTAAAAAAATTTTTTAGAACAAAATTATTTGTATAACGAAAGTCACCGTATAATTAAGGAAGAAATATTTTTTTCCAGTCCTGTTTGACCAAGCAATAAAACTAACAGAGTGCATTCAGACAATACAGATAAACGTTACGCAATGATATCTTCCCGGACTTCTGAGCATATCCGATGATGACGTCAAGCAATACAATGGAGACAATGTAAAACGTATCAATTTCTTTCAGAAAAGTCTTCAATATTTTATTTACGATATAGTTTAGCATTATTTAATGATTTAAGTATAAAAATAAGTATTTTCAGTACAGTAATTACATATTTTTTTTGGCGACCCGGAAGTTATGAACTTTTATTTAAACAAAGTAAGTACAAACTAGTAAGGCAATAGCAACAGTACAATTCTATGGAAGGCATAGAGGCAGATTTCAAAATGGAAATACAAAGTAAGATTGATGAGGAAAATAAAGAATGAGTGAATAATAATGATGATGAAACAATAATTAACATAACGGGATTTATGTGTTAGGATTGTTTTACATCAGTGGACAATTCCATTAGTATTTCAGTTAGGTATTTGTAAGATTCGATACATTTAAGAGATGTCAAATATAACTTGAATTCAGATTAAAAAAAAATTTAAGATTGGGGATGATCTCAAGACTCTCTGTTTATGAATAAAGAATTTTGCTAAACATAAAATTAGGTTACAACAGAGCTCTGTTGTTTTGTCTTTCAATTGTATTCCAAAAAGTACCATATCTCTAGAGATAGCGTTAGGGAGTGCGCAATTTTTGATTTGATCCATCTTTCTAAGCAATTCCAAAATGTTTTAGTCTGACTTCATTCATAGAAGACGTGGTCTATCGTTTCTACATCACTTTCACAGAATGAGCATTTATTGTCATCAATATTAAAACGAATTCTTAGTAGTTCTTTTGAGGGGTAAATTGCATTTAAAATTTTAAAGTGCGTTTCTTTAGCTTTGGGTTATATGGTATATTTGGTTTCTAATTGTGTGGTTACTGAATTTTTGGTTAGTGATTGATCGTCCATTAATAGATAAATTGGGTAGTTGTGGGGTAATTGGATGATATATTATTATATTTCGAATCTGATTAATAAATTGTTTTGGCAGCTTGCGCAAATGAGCTGATGGTACGGATCGTGCTACCGGTACGGATCGGGTAGTGACAACGCAGTCATTTATTATTATTATTATTTTTTTTATCAGTTATCAGTGTAGAGATGTAGTTTTTCTAAAGCTGCACCTTTCAAGTAACGCCACATGGGGGCAGCACAGGCCAGAACAAGCCAGAGTGCCTCGTAAGTGCGTTCTGCGTTTGATGCATTTCTAGCTTGACCACTGCAAACAAAAACAATGAACAGCAGCGACTTTTCTGATGTTCTTCAGCTTCGTTTTTTTATTTAATCTACAAAGCTGTCAGTAGAGAAAGCACCGAAATGTATATAAAGATAAGACAGCTAGGAATCAGTGTGTGTGTGGAGCATTTGCTTGTTTAAATTTTGGACAGTCAGATCGTCTTGGAAAACTTTTCTGCAGTTATACATGTCACATTCGCAAACTTCTGTGTAATTTAGTGGATTACTTTAAACTAAAGCATTCAAAGTAAAAACGGTTAAAAGTAAAATCCAAGTTTTCGCTGTTTTTTATTATTTTTTTTGGTTTAATACTAAAAATAAATCCACTGCAGCTGAAAGAAAGTGATACATTTGTGCTGCAGGCTGCAAAACTCGTTTTACACAGAGATATGAAACCAAGGTTTTCAGCAACTAATGTTAAGCGCAACACAGTTTGTGTCCGAGTTAAAGTAAAATGTCATGATGGAACTTTCGTTTGATTGAAGTAGGACAGAGTGATTTGGTTAATCAAACAGGAGGTAATGAAAAAGTTTTCCTTATTCCGAAAATGCTGTGGAGTCAGATTTTTTCTCAGCTGTGTGTCGGATCAGCCTGAAGCGTAATTTACACGAAGGTCCCGGTAGGACGATGTAAAGGCTTGGGGTTTCTTCAGAATGGTTGGATTTAAACAGCAAGCATTGCTGTACTGAATTAAATGAGCTGGTGATCATTAGTCTTTTGCTGCAACAAGATACAAGCTGCTTTTTAAAGTTTCTGTGAACTCATGTTTGCAGATGTACAACCATGGTTTGGCACCAGGTATCCCCCAGAACCATATGTGGTGCCCTCAAGCCTGTTCAAAGAAACAGCAAATCCCTCCAGTGAGCTGCATTTAAATTGCTATTTTATTCAGTTGCTCTTCCATTATAATCATACTTGTATTTACATAGATTTAAAAATGAGAAAAGCATTGAAGCATATTTATATTGTGTAAAGGTAAAGTCAGGTCAGTACATGTAGCGCTTCGTTTGACAGTACTGGCGAAGTAGCTCTTAGTTTTGAAAAGGTTGGTGACCCCTGAACTAGCATATGCTCCTTTTGGGGTTTCATCTTTCAAATTTGAAACAATAACTTATGTGGTGTTGCACTTTTTTTGCAGGAATAAAACATGAAATCTTCTGTTTTTCTTGCGAATTGATGAAATCCTCCGCACAATCTGAGCAATATCAGTTTTCTTGGTTTAAAAAAAAAAAAAAAAACTCTTAAAGATCCTTTTAATGGCTCCGAGGCATGGGGGGGTTGAATTAGTTCTCTGCTGTATAATCTGTGCTCATGGAGAAGCTCTCCAAACATCATGCATGACTATAGAAGCTCATTGTGGCATTTTTGTCCTTCGGTTGCAAGTTTTTTGTGCTGAGAGTCATGAGTTGTTCTGCGTGCCAGAGAGCTGAGAGAGGCTCAGCGATTGTTACGCCTCGAGTGGCTCTAATACAAATTTCACAGAGCAGACGAGGAAGGGGGGAGAGAGAGAGAAGGCAGCAGAGAGAGGGAGACACTTGGATTAGGAGAGAGACAAAAGCCCAAGAGGAAGAAAGGGATTGGAACTTGGAGTTCAAAACGAGGGGAGCGGGAGAATGGGAAGAGGAGCGGAGCGGAGGCAAAAAACAGAGGAAGAATGGGAAGAAGTGAGCGCGAGAGGCTAAGGGACACCATGCTTGAAAATTCTCTCTGATCTCTGAGCCTCGGGACTGCAGGCGAAGGAATACCCTGCAGAACTCTATTAAAATTCAACCAGCTTCACTTAAGCCTTCAGTTATTATAGAAGAGAGGCCCTTCACAGCTCAGCTTTCTGTGTTTGGTCTCTGTTGCATGCGCTGAGCCAACACTCGCAAAGGCGCAAGGGTGTCTTTGCTGCACGAAAAGATGGAGTTCTTAAAAACACACACTAAAAAAATCTACCAAGAGTAGTTCTGTCATTTGTAGTAGTTTGGACAAACTTTTTGTCAGTAGTTTTATCAAACTTGTCATTCAGGGAACTACTGTTAAAAATTTCTTATAGTTTTAACTAGGGATGCACCAATATGAAAATCTGGGCCAATATCGATTTCTGATATTAATATTGCTGTTATGTCCGATAACGGATATTTACCGACGTGTGTGTGTGTGTGTATACACAAACATTTCTGTGATGGTTAAATTTTGTACAGGGTTGTACCGGCTGAAAACTATTCTAACTTATCTGTGTTCATTTAAAAACCCCACAATGCATCACTGTCTCTTTAACATGACCACATGACCAACCCCCTCAACTCCCCCTCTTTAAACATAAATAATAGGGGCAACTAGCTGGAAATAAACATCGGTTGTTAATATCAGCCATGTTTTACTTATGGAGCCGATACCGATGTTAATGCCGATATATCGTGCATCACTGGTTTTAACATTACACAAGTCTACTGACCCTTACTAATTTATCTGCAAAGTCATTGAAAGGAGTGTAGCTCTGTTTGGTTTTGTTGATCGCTGGAGGAACATTTATCACAGCCGCTCATGGAAGACAGTGTTGAAGCAGAGTTTAGGGCAGCACCGACACCGTAAAGTGCACAGCAGGCTCATTGCGTAAGTTATCTTGCCAATTCTTTGCCTCTTGGCGAAAGAAAAATGCCGCAGTGAGATTCAAAACAGCACGCTGACTTTTGAAGCCGTGGCTCGTAGAAGGGGAAACGTTTGACTGAAAATAAAATGCGTTTGACGATCTGAAACAAAAAGCAAAAGCAGGAAACCTGTTGGAGAGAAATACTTATTCACAACACAAGTCTCTGCTCTCGCCGACAAACTTCGCTTTGACCTTCAGCAAGATCACAGCAAGATCCGGCCTCAGTGAGATTCCATTATGGTGTTCATATCAGACATGAGGAGCACACCAAGCTAAATGTCTGAGCTGTAAACCAGAGAAACTTCCTTTAAAAGGCCAAGTAATGACATTTTGACAAATGCTATGGGAAGAAATAGTCCCCCCCCCCACCATTATGTTTTTACAGAAACATTTAACTTTTTAAACGTTGCTTAAAACTGACACTTGACACCCATAGGTCTCAATATATGTCTCTCGTTCACTTGTACCAGGTAAAAATCACGCAGCAGCATTTTGTTTCAACTGCAGACATGACAAGGAGGCCTGGCTAACTCCTGTTGACAATAATCCAGGCGTGAGGTGATGAAACCCCGGACCACTGTCTCTAGGCGTCTAGACAGGACGGGCTTAATTTTTTGACAGTTTTGACCTCGACTGAAAGAACGGGCTTAATGACAGCGTTGACATTTGTGTCGTTTTAGGCTGGGGTTCATTTTTTTACACCTTACTTAGTGATGCTGGGTTTTTCATGCGGGGTCAAAGAGGGAAAAAGTCAATATAATAATTATAATAATCTTTTTTTTAAATTTTTTATTAAAACTAAGGAAATTCTTTATTGCCATCCATCCCATTATGTCAATGAGACGCTAAACAAAACTAATATGTTTTAAAGGGAAACAGACTTGTCAGTCAGCAGCATATAAACCAAATGGCACTCTATGCTTTCTAAAAATAGCACCAGGTGGTGTTAAATAAAGAGCAAACAGGAGAGGACCAAGAATAAAGCCCTGAGGTGCACAAGCAGAGGTTAGATCATCAATCATGACACAGAAGGTCCTGTCAGAGAGGTAGCACCTAAACCACTGAAGAACTGAGCCAGTGATGCCCACCCACTGTTCCAGTCTGGATATAATAATGTTACGGTCCACGGTGTTAAATCTAAAAGCACAAGTAAAACACAGTTATCAGAATCCATTGCTAAAATATATATAATTCAAAACCCTTACAAGAGCAGACTCAGTGTTGTGAAATGTTCCAAACTGGAACACTTCCAAAATGTTATAATAATCCAACAATCAAAGGCCTTTAACTTGAACCAGCTCTTCAGACTTCAGTGTGCAACGATATCATGCTCCAACGTTCCTCCGCCACCATGTGCTCACTTTCTAACGTGGTAAATAAACACAGCTTCCAAAAGTGCATATTTTGAAAAGGCAAAAAGCGAACAAAGACTATGCTGCAAACATTTTTAAAAAAAAAAGATTCATAACTGGATAATTATGAGCTTAAACACATTGTGGATTCACATTGTTGTTATAAAACTACATTGTTGCGCTACAATATGGTTCCTAAATTGTTCTGCAGAAGCTACAGACAGACAATACGGTCCAAAAATGTGCAGTTTTTGTAAAGTTAGATTATCTTTAAAAACAGCAAATAAGCTAAAAAAAATAAATAAAAAAAGACAAGCAACTCAACAACAGCTTAGCAGGGGTGGTTGCAGGTGAGCTATTTCACAAAACCGTTTCTGCAAACATATGTTTGCCGCTTCTTTGTCGTTGTTGTTTTTATTTTTGTCACTCCATGGCCGGTTTGATTTATGACTTCACTCAAAGGATGTGAAACAAACAGCCAGCAGCTGTGCAACAGACGCTGAAGAGCACAAGGGGACTGAGTCCACAGTATACCTGACTTGCAGACATTTCTATAAAGCAGTTAAACACCCAACGATGCTTCAGGGGAGGGGACTACTATCTTTGAGCATCTTCTGAGGTCATTTCTGTATTGCTCAGCTCCTCAGGGAAGTGTTCACCTGTTTATCTGCAGAAAGCTTTTCTGTGTTCAAGATTGCAGCTTGACTGCATTTTTTTTTCTTTCCTGTTACCAGGCAAGCAGTGTGCGGGGATTACATAATCAGACGGTTGTTTTTCTTTCTTTATTTAAATGGAAACATCTGCCCATGTGTGAATATGGTAGCGGTGAACTAGAACAGTCACAACAGTGGCTTTGATACCAGCAAACTTCAGCAACAGATGCGGACAGGCTCCGTGCAGAAATGAGGTCAACAGCAGGACCGTGACAGGATCCTTTACGGAGTGACGGCTGTGATGTGCTGCGACACGATGTTGCTTCCAACTGCATGCGCTTTGCTGTGTATTCAGATAAGCAAAATATACAATATGCATTTCTACTTCTATTACAGGGAATTGCAGAGAGAAATTTTCAAGGTATCTCAGTTTGTTTAACACAGTAGGTTATTTTCATTGTGTTTATATAGTACTATCGCAGAACAAAAGTAAATGACTGAATCAATAAACGCAGACCATATGAGCCCAGTTCACCTGGCTTAATCAGTCCAATTAAAGGCTCAGATCATGTATATTAGCGTTTATGAACCTCAACAGGCGGTTGAAAAAGAAATCTGTCAAAATATTTCATTGCAATGAATTGTATCGCTATAATCACAAACACAATAGGGGACAACCCTAGTATTTCATCATTTACTTAAAATCAGGGAATAGGCCCCAAGTTTGGCAATTATAGGTGAAGAGATAGCTTCAAGAGCGTGTCTATATAGGTTGTGAATAAGACTGCACCACTGAGTTTCTTGTTAAGAGATAAGGCGCTGAGTTAGATTATTCCCAGAGAAAGGACACAAAAGTAACCTACTGGAATACATAAAAGTATCTAAGGCCACATAGACCATCTCAATATAAACAATATAGTCACATTTTATGAAAATTGAGATATTTTTAATATATTGCCTAGACGTAATACTGAAAATAAAGTTTTATAGGACTGATAAACCTAAAAAATGGCGGTTTCCATTTTACGACTTTATCATCTTTGGAACAGGACAAACGTAAGAATTTCATAGATCTACCAAACGTTAAATAGTGGCTGTAAATGTATAACCCTTAATCAAGTCCTGAGGACACCAAAGCGCTTTACACTACATTTAGTCATTCATTCACACACTGACGGTGGTGAGCTACATTTGTAGCCACAGCTGCCCTGGGACAGACCGCAGGCAATGTGGGTGTAGTCTCTTGCCCAAGGACACTACGACTGAGGCTGTCAGAGCGGGGGTTCAAACACGCCGGTTAAATGACGAACTCCTTAGCTCCTCACACTACCTACAATAAAGACAAGTAATTAGAACTTGTCTTTAGAAATGCAACTCCGACACACCCTGTTTAATTAATCGGTACCTTTTCTCAGAAACATATTTCTACTGTGAAATAATTTTCATAAAAAATATTTTTTCCCTCTCTAATAGCTTAAATAACTTTTTTTTTATTTTATAAAAAGGATATACAGCTCTTGGATTGCTTTCAGGTCATTAT
This sequence comes from Fundulus heteroclitus, assembly GCF_011125445.2. NCBI lineage: Eukaryota > Metazoa > Chordata > Actinopteri > Cyprinodontiformes > Fundulidae > Fundulus > Fundulus heteroclitus. The sequence continues at coordinate 16,401,502 of NC_046373.1, read as the reverse complement.
ATGCTCTCCAACACTGCACAGAGCGGAATAAGGGGGGGAAAAAAGGGAAATAAAAATAAATTACCGTAATGCGGAAAGTGAAGTTAGAGAATACGGCACAGAGAGAAACCTAATCTTTTAAACAGACAAAAGGTGTGACACATACATCCCTGTCTGTTTAGAAAAAAAAAAAACAGATCCTCTCTGTAATCCCCAGCAGAGGGAGTACAGTTTAAAGTCTGTCTGCACAGATCGGCCTTCCTCATTGGTTCCCCGTGACTTGGTGTCTCGGCCAATCGGCTCGCTTCTGGGCCACAAACATCTGAAGTAGTAATAATGTGGAATGTGCTGGCTCGGCATGAGCTGTCAACTAGAGCATGTAGTACTATACCACATAGGGATGGGGGGGAGGAGAGAGGGCGAGAGGAGGAAGTGGTAAATACTCAGTGACAAAGCAGAAGCCTCCCTGCGCTCTGGGTTAATGTGTGTCAGATTGTAGAGAGCTGCGTTTACGGCTTTAAATTACCCGACAAAAGTCCACCCTCTCTACTCTTATTACACATTTGTTTTGTTTATGAATGATTTATTGTTTCCTGCAGCTTACAGAAATATGTCGGCAGATATTTAGATCTTTTTTTTTTATTGCCTGTAAAGATCTTTGATTCATTTTGTTTTAGTTTAATTCACCCGAGCTGCTCCTCCCTTTGAGCATTTCAAAAACACGGCACTTACTTTCCCTTTGAGTACAGTCATGCTCAGCCTACGTTAAATCACCTCGAAATAGTTTTAAGTGACTTCTAGGACCATGTTCAGTCTTCATGGGGTCGTGTTGGTCTTATGGGTTGCATGATGCAAATCCTTCAGGCTTTTGAACACAGTCAGTGATCAGATTGCTGGCCCTGGAGTGGAGTTTCAACAGACTAAACACCTGCTCCCCTCGCTACTGGAAATATGTACAGAATGCATGGAGGCCCTTAGAAAAACACAACCAAAATAATCTCAGAGTGAGCACAGATCTAGAGGCACAGCATGTTCATATGTGCAGATGTCTCTGGACGGGATCACATTTATTTGTTCAGTGACAGCAAGACAGGAGAGCCGCTTGGGGAGACGGAATTTGGGGAGTTGAAGCAAACCGGTTCACACATATATAAACTGACCAAAGACGGGCGGAGCTATTCTAGAAATAAACTCTGGAATCTATACTTGGGTGTGTCTGCTTGTCTGCATTAAAATTCCTCCAGTCAGATTTGAGGAGGTTATTCCAGAAGATATGAGGAAATGTCTGAGTTTCAGGATCTTTAGTTCGAGAAAGAGCCACATTAGATAGGTTGGGGTGACCAACATTTTTGAAACTGAGAGCTACTTCATTGGTGTAGTGTCAATTTAATTAAAATTTATTTATATAGCGCCAATTCATTAACACATGTCATCTCAAGGCACTTTACACAGTCAAATTCAATCATATTATACAGACTGGGTCAGATTATACAGATTACAAAAATGTCCTATATAAAGGGAACCAGTTGATTGCATCAAAGTTCCGACAAGCAGCATTCACTCCTGGAGAAGCGTAGAGCTACAGGGAGAGTTGTCTGCATTGTCCATGGCTTTGCAGCAATCCCTCATACTAAGCAAGCATGAAGCGACAGTGGAGAGGAAAACTCCCCTTTAACAGGAAGAAACCTCCAGTAGAACCAGGCTCAGTGTCATCTGCCTCGACCGACTGGGGGTTAGAGAGAAAGAGCAGAGACACAAAAAAGCACAGGACACATTGATCCAGGAATCCTTTCTGGATGGTGTCACAGCTAACAGAACGGTGAGAACCGTTGTCTACAAGAGGGGAAACAGTGAATCAGTGCCGGTGAGCATTTACAGGAGTGATGGCTTATAAAAACCCCTCAAAGACCGGATGGACGACTCATCCAGAAGGTCAGGTAAACCCAGAATAATGTCTTAAGTCCTGCATGTGTCACTGCCCAATTAAGGTCAGGGTTCATAATTCAATTAGAAGGAGTGGAGCAGGCAATAATGGTATCAATGGGACAGATTCAAGACAAAAACCAAAACAAACCTAACGGCCTTCTCATATTTGGGCCAAAAGTAACACATCATGGGGATCTCTGTACCATAATATGTGGACTTTTCTGAAAAGGAACATCCTATGAGAGCCAAACATGGCGGCGGTTACGCGATGGTCTGGAGTTGCTCTGCCCCTCCAGGACATGAACGACTTGCCATATTGATGTAACCCTGACCACTTTCATGACCTTGAACTCAACCACACCTGGTTTACGCAGAAAGACATTGATCCATATCCCATGAGCAGGTTCTCCTCTGGAGGACTCTGGAGGAAACAAAATGAAGGTTTTGTTAGGACTGAAATTCTGGACTGAAACATAAACAAAATGCTGATGCTTGAGGTAACAGGCTGTTCATTCTTGAAAACCCTCCAATGTGGCGACATTTAAGCAATTCTGCAAAAAAAAAGTGGGACAAAATTGCGCCGCATCAACTGAAAAGACTTACTGCCAGGAATCACAAATGTTGATGGCAGTTATTTCTGCCAAGCGTGGCACAACCGGTCTAGGTTTAGGGGGTAATTACTTTTTTTCCATAATAAATGAAATCCGTCCTTTGAAAACTGCATTATAAAAACTTTATTCACTCTGACGATCTTTGAAATTAAAATTAGAGCGACCATGAATATATTGGTATGTGAGACTGGTTACTCCACATCTAAGTTAATGACTTCAGCTAGTTCAAACAAAGCATGCGTTCATGCCATGTTTTATGGATGAGTGGGACTCAGAAGCAGGCTAGAGGCAGGCACGATCATATGCAACACAAAAGTTGAAGAAAATTAGATGTAACCAAAAATCCAAGAAAGGCTGGCTCCCACTTATCAATTTCTACCCCCATTTAACTCCTGCACATTACCATTTCATTTCCACCTACTTCCATTTTTTACCTGCAGACATAATAATCAGTATCTATCTACTTAAACTGTTGCATGTTAGTTTATTTAACTTTTTTTTGTTGTTTTTGTTTTTTTTTCATGAATCATAGAGTAAAATAAACATAGATGCTCAAATCTCATGTTTGAATTTAGAGAATATTTTCTGAAAGCATATCACACATGACCTCTATTTTGTTTCGTACCCATGCTGGGGTACGTTGACATGCTGTGAACAAAACAACAGACAAATAAAAACGCTCTAAAATAAGGTCTTTGTAAAAGTCATCTACTGTTAAAGGAAGTTTGAAGTGATCCCGTGGTTAGATACAAGACAGCACATGGCCTACATTAAATGTCCCGCTGTAGTCGCCTTAATTGTGACAAATTTCTAAAGGTATGAAATTCTAAAGGGTGAAATGTCCAGCATCATAGTAAGACACGAGCAGGCAATCTGGAGGCAACGGGGAAACCAGAGACACATAACATCAGCGGTGCACACTATAGGATCAAACTGCAGGATCAAGCAATGGGCGAGTGAACCAAGGAATATAATGCAGTGAGTGAAATGAGTATCAGGGTAAGAAACTGGATACTTACTGGGTGGAGGCAGGAAGCTGAGAGACAGGAGGCGAGAGATAACTGAGCGAGGCTCGTGGGAAAAGTGACTGACCACATGGAAGGATGACTAAACACAAAGTGGAAAACAGAAAGAGTAAATGTACTGAGTAAGAACAAGAATCCCAAAAACATATCCTAGTAGCAAAAGCAAACCACTTTCTGCCAGTACCTTGACAGTTTAAAGAAAACACAGTGCAACATTAGAGAGTCGTCTGTTGCTTTGAAGTTGCCAGATCTTCTTGCAGTCTTCTAAAGCGGTCTTCCTCAATAGTCTACACTCTATCTGAGGGTCCTTTAGTTTTACTTTGAACTTTTGCCCCTTCTTGCTCAGCTTCAGTCTGACACAGTGGCATACTTTTGACTTAAAATAAAAGGCTGAACCACATAACAGACCATTTGGCTCGCCACTAACTTTTGAACAAGATCTTTTTGGTGCTTTCTTACTAGCGGCCTGTGACAAACACATACTGTGTTTTTGCAGTTTCTTCTTGACCATGTCAATGAAAACGATTTGACACGGTGGAAAACTAGGACAGAACAGGAAAAACAGTTTGGTATTTCACTTCCCACATAGTTCACTTTCTTCATGTTTTACTATATCTACAGCATGCTGTCATTATTAGGGAGAAGGACTGGATTGGAAATGACGAAAAAAGGAGGCAAAAAAAAAAAAAAATAATCCAACAACTTCAGAAAGCCTGGAGAACCTCTGACTTTGTCCCCTCTAAAAGATCACAAGGACACCAGACTCCTTAAGACCAGAGTAAATGAAGAGATCAGGGCAGCATTAAAGATTTAGCACATGTTTGCTATGCATACTCATGCTATACAAACATCTCTGAATTAGCCAGCAGGGCTGAGATTACCAGAAAATTTTGGTGTTTCCTTTTGAGTGTTTGCATTCCAGACCTACCCTACTGCAGAATATTCCCTCGCTCCTCTTTATTTTAATATAAATGGCTTGTCAAACATTAGAGCAGGGCCTCCTTTAGTTCCTTACGCTTCCAATGCAACACATTTCAGGACACGTTTCGCAACATCATAGGCAACATTAGTCACTATCTACTGATTAATGTTTCTTCTCTGGCAGGAAGATGGTTTCATTTAATTATGGGCATCTGGAATGAAGTAATTCCTGCAACCTTTAGCCGGGTCTGGAGTACCTTCACAAAGGTCTTCAAAGCAGATGGAAATAAATAAATGGTTTATTTGCTGCAAAACCACTGTGGGGCTTCCATATGCTTTGATAAAAAAAAAAAAATAACAGAAAAAACAACAAAAAAGCTCACAGGAGAGAAAGGTGTCAGCTGCAACACATTGCTCGAATGAACAATAATAATAAAAAATGCTGTTTGGAAATTAAAGCAGAAGCTTGTTTTTGAGTTGTGGTGACAACTTTTTGCCAACATTTTCTCTCTGCTTTATCGGAAAAAATAAGTGCGTTGGACATAGTGCAGTGTGTATACATTATAATATTAGTGCTGTGTGTATAGATTATGTATGCATGCATGCAGGTCTAAAGTAGTAAATGGAAACCTAATAGAGGGTCACCGTCACCATTCCCAGGTGTTTGATTCCTTAGTAGTTTAGGGTTCCTGGGAATCTTTCAGTTTTTCACCTTTTAGTGTTATTAGTCTGTCGACTGTGTTTCTTTCTTCTTATTTCTTGTACTCATCTTGATTTCAGTACATTATGGATTTGGTTAGTCGTTTTTCTGTTTCTTTTAGATCTTTGTTTCCCTGCCTGCCTGACTTCTCTCTTCAGGTCAGTCACTAGACGGTTTGTTTAGTTATACAGTCACTGTGGTTTTCATATTCTTGTTTCCTCCTTGTTTCTGCCACATCACTTCACTCCTTATCCCTCAGCTCATCAGCTTCATGTCATCAACATGTGGCTCGTGCTGTTAATTACGTTCACCTGCCCTCCTGCCTTCCTCTCCGTTATTTCCTCCCCTATTTAAACCGCTGGCTGCTTTCCCTGGTTGTCGGATCCACCGTGGTGCCGCCCCTGAGTCCTGTGTGCTCCTTGTTTCATGCCTGGCCCTTGTCATCGGCCGCCCTGCCTGTAATTTTTATTGTTTTCATTTCAATAAATTACCATTATTCACCTCATCATGTGGCTGTCAAGCTCTTGTCTGCATTTCGCTCCATCTAACCCCACCCCCGGGTTTTTATGTCCAACACAAAGCAATGCATAGTTTTCAAGTGAAAGGAAAAAAAATATATATCTTTTTCTTTAAAAGTTTTTTTTAAAGAAAAAAATGGAAGAATTTGGTGTGCGTTTGTTTTCAATCCCCTCTACCCTGACACTTCGAAATGAAATCCAGTGGAACCAATTGCCTTCATGCAATCCAGCTGGTAATGGGAGTTAACCTGTTAGCGGCGTAATGTTAAAATAATAATCCCAGATCTTAACTGCAAATTTACAACCAAATGGTTGTCCACCTAAAGTGAGCTGGGAGAGTAGTAGCAAAGAAAAAAAAAGCAGCCATGAGACCCATTGAAGCTTTGGGTGAGCTGCAGAGATCTACAACTCGCGTGGGATAATCTGTTGATAGAAGAACCATTCTGTTTTTCACGCCATAAGTCTGACCTTTCTGAAGGAACGGTAAGAGGAAACCCTTAATAAGTCCTACCTGCAGTTTGTCACTACTCAGGTAGACACAGCAAACAAGGCGCTCTGGTCATATGAGACCTAAACTTACTACGCTGAAAGCAAAGGGACGATCATTTCCCACGTATCCTGTAAATGCAACAGACAACACTCCTCCGCTTGTATGCAGTGCCTCAGCTGCATCACTGTCATCAGGCATAAATAGATTCAGATCATAAGCTGTACTTTATAGGAGAGCTCTTCCCCGCTTATAAACCATGACTGCGTACGCAGATCCACTGGGGCCATGATTAATTGATGGCGTTTCAGTGTTATCAGGCCTCTCGTTGTCAGACATCTACGGGACTCGTGGGCTGATGAGACATCAACATCACCGATTCAAGTTTTTTTTTTTGTGCTTTCCTTTTTAAAACAAAGGGGCCTTTGAAACGGAGCGCTCAGAGGAATTCGGTCAGCTGGACGTTCGTGTTCGATTACGCCTGAAGAGCACGGCGGTGAGGTAATTCTGGAGGCAGGATGAATGACGGAGGGAGATTACGGAGGCGATGGAGCCAGGTGTTTTAAGTTTGCCTCGCAGTCCCGCATTTGCATCGGCCGCCTGATGTTTCAGTCAATCTTAGCTTCGTTTTTCTTTGTAAGTGCAGAAAACGAGAAGGCTGAGAAGTACATTTCAAACCTTCGTGGAATGATGTCAGAATTGACAGAGAAATCTGAACTTGTCGTCAGACGTGGCACGTCCTGCTTTGTAAGAGGGATGCCTTAACCTTAGTATGCTAACGCTAATGATGGGAGTCAGAAGGCAAAGCCACATAGAAAGCATTGATCAATGACCACAGTGCATTATGAACTATTCAGTTGGCAGGAAAAAACATACAGAAGACTCTTGAAACAACATAACTAGATGGCACTTAGTACTCAGTAATTAACCACTCATGTATGCGGTTACAATATTAGACATCAGGTTTTTTCCATCAGATTGTTGAATTCCTTCTAAAAGAATAGACAATGAACATCTAAGACATACAACACCACATATAAGCTCCTGTTCTGGATTTACTTTCGTCAAGAGGAAACAAAAAACGCTAAATTACAATTTCACTAACACAAATTGCACGCTCCTGCAGAATAAAAGATGTTAAATGATATTGAGCACATTGTCTTACCCGGGTCACACTGCTGCCTTGCTGCCTTCCGTTTTAATAGTGAACAAAGACGCGCGTCTTTCACTTTATTGTGATCTCCAGCAAAGACAGGCTACCATAGGGTTTTAGGACAGATTGAAATATATTGTTGAATGAGCATTGCGACTCACACATCTATCCACTTATACACTATCATTGCTCACAACAAACCCAATGAACTTCTTATATTGCTCCTATTCTTTGCACAGGTTTCCATATTTTTTGTAAATAATCCATTTGGAACAAGTGTAAAAAAAAAGCCCAACTTGGATATTAGAACATAAATCTGCCATTCAGTTAAAACAGTATAGTTTTCTCACCTTGTACATTTAGGATTACGGTACAGTCTGGATTTTATTTTTCACTATTCGTTTGTTGATTTTCCTTTTTGTACTGACTTTGCCGTCTGTTTCCACAGGACCGTCTGACTGAACACTAAACAGGAGTCACCCTGAAGAAGTCTGTTGATGCGTAAATGTTGAAAAGGTGTTTGGTTTTGTCCCCGTTTTTGTTTCGACAACACATGGAGAGGACTCCGGAGGAATGGACAATGACCTGGAACAGCCGGTAATACGGTGTCCATGGAGGTCCAGCTGTTAAAGGATTTGGTTCATCTGATGTTCTTCTGCAGTCTCTACTGAAATTATTCATGAGCCTGGGCCATTTCCATTATGCATCACTTGGTGCTTCAGGAACATTTTGCTTATTTTAATCAAGGCAAAAAATATTTTCCTATCACGTTTTTATTCTCAATAGAATTACATTACTAGAGCCGCACCTTTAACACGTCGGGCTGCTGAAACCAAATAATTTCCCTCTATGGGGATAATAAAGTTCATCTTAACTTCACATTGATAATTGTATGATTGTTAAAGGCGTTTATGTGCTAATGTGCTCCACTGTTTAGGTGGTGGATCCGCCAAACAGCTCTCTCCACTCTGACCCCAAAGGTAGTGAGTGCGCTCTGTAGAGACTTGCCCAGAGACTCGCTTAGCAGTGCTTCTGGGTGAGTGTGTGTGTTTATACTTTGGGGTTTGTCCTCTCAGAAGTGTGTTGGAGAGCCTTCTTGACCTGGTCAATAATTAAAGAGACTGCTTAGCTGGAAGAAAGTTGCTCTGATAGTAAAGGCAACACTTTTTTGAACCGGACAATATGGCTGTTGAGCAGTCCAAAGTCAGCCTTTACAAGGGGTTGGTGTCGTTTGGCTCACAGGTTTTAGGTCGAGCACAGGCATAACGCGTGAGGAATGGCTGACGTGCAGAGAAAACTACAAAGGAAGTGAAATTAAGTACTGACACCGATGCGTTTTGTAGTCAGCACGAAGTGCAAAGAGTGAAGGTGTTCAGCTGTTATTTTGCACTTTAATGAGGAAAAAGCAGCACTGAGCCCTCTTCGCTTTTACATAATGCAAAGGTTAACTCTTTTATCTCTTTGGCTCTTATTTTTGTGTTCTCAAAGTCAAAACGTGATACTGTTTCTGAATTTAAGTGTCCAGCTTCCATAGGCTGCATAACAAAAGTCCTCATGTCTCTTGAATGAAATGGACTGAATTTGTAAAACACTTTTCTAGTCGCACTCACCATGGAAAGCACTTTACATCCACATTCACCCAATCACACTCACTAACATGTACATATATGTACTGATACAAACTTGGGGTAAGGTGCCTTGCCCAGGGGCACATTGACATGTCACAGGGGCAAGCTGGAATCAAACCCACAACCTTTTGATTACTCCGCCCATTGAGTCCTAGTAACCTCAGCTTTGGGAGATTTTTGTCATGTTAGAAAAAAAAAAAAAAAAAAAAAGAACAACAATTGTCTTCTAATTTCAATGGGACTCAAAGCTATAGAGTAACAGAGTTGTGCACAACGGTGACATAAAAGTAAAGTTTATATATATATATATATATATATATATATATATATATATATATATATATATATATATATATATATATATATATAATAGATGTCTTTTTTTTCCAAAAAAGTGAAGATTCTCAATCATGCAGGTCATGGTCATTCCAAAAAAGTTAAAAAACAAAACAACTGGACTTTTTTCCGAAGTTTGAAGACGTTTCGCTTCCCATTCAGAAAGCTTTCTCAATTAGCCTCAGCCTCAGGTCTTTTACAACTTGTCATCCAGGGTTTTCTGGTATTCAGCTCTCTCCAGTTTCCCATCAAATCTGACCAACTTTCCTGCCTCAATGAAGAAAAGCATGCTGCTGGTAAAACCATCTTCCACTGTGAGGTTAGTGTGTTCAAGATTATGTGCTCTGTTTCTTTCTACAAACATAAGTTTCAATTTTTCCAACTCACCCAGTAACTTTTCTTGTAGCTTCTGTACAACTTTACCATTGTAGTGTGGAAGAATAATAATACGTTTTTGAATGCTTCTCTCATTATTGCTCTCCTGACGTGTCAGCTCAGACTGACAGCCAGACCTTGGTAGATTTGCAATTCTCCCATAACAATCCCTTCTTGGTGAATGATGGCTTGAGCAGTGGTTTTGGAGATATTTAAGATATTTTAGATGCCAGATTGTTTTCTCACCTAGTATGGGAATAAGGCCAACCTTCTCTGTGTTCATGGCTCTTCCTGTGCCAACTTCATTCAGAGTTCATCCTCCTTTTTGAAAGATTCGATCCATCCCCACTCTCAGGATCACACGCTCCAGTGCTCTGCTTCCTCTGTCCTGGCGTCGTTGGAGAAATCCTCACAAGATCACCTCTGCCAATCCCCTCACTGCTCGCCGGTAAACATCGCTCAGCGACTGACCGCGCGCTCACCTGCCTGTCTCCCCTCCATAACAATCTGCTTTGCCCGCTCCCCATTTCCTGGAAGAAACGCAGCGGAGACGCAGCATATCTGAACCACCGGTCACCACCATCTGCACTTAGACTCTGAGGATGCACTCCCCTCCTCCTGCTGAAGGTAAGACCTCCACTTCATCTGTTTCTTCATTATCCATCGTCTTGCAAGTCAGGAACAATAATAACTAGTCCTGCTGAGAACCCAGACCCACCCCCTTTTGCACATTTTGAACAGATCTGTTAAACCATCACGCTGTGTCCGTAACTGCTGCCACCAGAGCCAGACTTCAAACAAACCTCTCCACAACTTTCTCCCTGACTGACCGGCCTGCTGTGTCCCTCGGGCTGCATGATGCCGTTCACTGCTGTACTCTGAGGCCCTTCGCAGAACAGCTGGATTTATGCAGATTAAATGACTTGCTGGGGACTGTATTTACTCATTAGGGGACTTCTGAAGGCAGTTGGTTGCACAAAATGTTGATTAATGTGTATTAAAATATAGGAGGCTGAACAGATGCATGCAAAACTTTTCAATTTCTCGTGAAAACATTTGGAAAACCGCGCATCACTTTCCATCCTCCCTACAGTGAGATTCCTCTGTGTAGGTTTATTCGACGGATCATGTTAAAGCACTCAGGCTTAATTTACAAACTCTGCCTGCCTAGGACGTGCAGATTCAATTGCCTGCTGGTAATACGTAGATTATAAAACTCTCGATGCATTGTAATCCTCCGTTCTTTCCGCTTCCCCTTTTGTGGAATGGGAAAGGTGTGTGAGAACAGGTAAGCCAGTAGCAGGCATTTTCTGCAGGATTACACTTGCAAGGGCGACTTTAAGCCTGCACGATTTGGTCGTAAGACGGGAGCAGAAGAAATGAGGTCACAGTTGGCAGACTGCTGTTGTTGCATGCTGATTAGGATGTTCTTTAAAAGAGTAAGTTGTGTTTAATCATTTCGAGAGACTGACACGCTTTAAGAGGTCAGTCAAGATGGTATATTTAGCAAATATTTAGAACTTTCACTGTTTTTTCGTCTTTGTTTCTAAGGAGCCGAACTTTTTTTTCATTGTCTGTTGAAGTGGTGTTGATTTAAAGTTCTCCGGGTCGAGGTTTTACACAGACGGTTAGAGGTCTTCGGGTAGGGCCAAGGCACGGTAATTGTTTCTCGTAGGTGGGTAAAAAGCGATGTCATTGGAGGCGGTTACCTCGGATACAAGGTTGGGAAGGTTTGAGGATGAGCGTTGAGTTGAAGTAAGAGAACGATGAGACGTAAGAAGGATTTTGCTCAGAGGAAAAGCGATGAACTCTTGGGAGAGCTAAGAGTAAATCCGGCAGCAGAGGAGCGGACCAGGAAGTAGCCAGAGGCCGGAAGGTGAAGCTGCAGTGGAGGCAGGACTCTGAATGAGGAGACGGTTCATCAGAGAAACAGCCGAGAGGCAACGGTGGTAACTCTGGAGGAGCTGCAGAGATCCCCAGCTCAGGGCGACTGTTATAGAGACAGTTAAGAGACTTATCTTTCAAAAAGGTTATCTGATCAGATGATACCAAATTTAAACATTCGGCCTAAATGCTAACCATTACAGTATAAAAACCTAAACTGCCTGCTTCTCTGAACACATCTTCTCCACTGTGATAACATGCTGGCAGGATCACGCTGGCAGGATGCTTTTCTTCAGCAGAGATAGATGGATGGAGCTCGATAAAGGAGGCAATCATGGAAGACAACATGTTAAAGCCTGTAAAAAAGACTTGGTTCATCCTCCAGATTTACAATTACTTTACACATACAGCCAGAGCTGTTATGTAATGGTTTAGATCAAAGTGTATTCATGTGTTTGAATGGCCCAATAAAAACACGCGCTAGAATCTAACCGGGAAACTCTGGAAAGGCCTTAAAAAAATTGCTGTCAGAATGCTCTCCATCCAGTGTGGCTGAGTTTGAGCTGTTCTGCAACTTTTTCAGTCCCCCCTGTATGTGAAAAGGTTGCGGTCAATTACCCCAAAAATGACTTGCATGTATTAATATTTGAAGGGTTCAAAGGGTATCAATGCATCTGCAAGGCAGATTTCTGTATGCCAATTTTACTTTAAGAAACGGAAAACCTTATAGGTGTTCTTGGGGCATCTTGCTTTTAAAAGAGTTTACAGATCAGGTTTAAAATGAGTCATTTGGTGAGGTATGTGTTCACTGACACAACACCAGTTTCAGCTCTTGAGTTTCACAAACCTAAAATAGGCCTTCTTGGTATTGTACTCTAACACTGAGAAAAAGCCTCCAAAGTCAAAAGAAAACCAACCTCAGAGATCCAAAAATCTGCCAGCTGGATTAATTCAAAGGGTGATGATAAAACAAAAACAAAAGCGACTCCCGACGTTGGCATCTGTTCAACAAATCTAGAAACAGCTGTGAAACCCGACGACATTAGAAACACTTGCAGATTTGAACAACAGGGGGTGTAGTGAGTGCTTTTAAGAGCGAGCAGTTCATGGTAAAGACACACTGTAGCCTTGAAATTCGAGGTGACCGCTGTTTTTAAACCGCACAAGATCTGCTTTCCTTTTCTATTAGGAAGGTCATCCTCAGTCAAAATTCCCAATGACCTCGGATCTACTCTATGTACCTTTAGACCCCTTTTGCAGCAGCTATGTGCCGGAAAGAAAACAGCTTTAAGTCTCTTAAAGGCTTCTGAAAAATATTGGAGATGATTTAATAAACCTTAATATCAGCATCACAGAAGATAGTCTTCTAGCCACAGATCAGATCTCTTGTTCATGAAGCAGACCGTCTCCTAGTTGCTGCAATGTTTCTGCTAACAGCAGACTTGCCTGCCTGCTTGTGTGTGTGGCGCTAAGGATTGTTTGCTCAGCTAAAATCAATGGCAAATGACATTTCACTATGAGTCATTTAACAGAGAGGTATGCACATTAAGCTGCCCGTTTCCATTTCTCAGGGCTGTTCTGGTACAAGCCACACCCAGTCGCACCACACTGTCCCCGAGTGTACGCCGTTCACACCTCCAACAGAGAACACGGGTAAATCTGCAGGGAGTAACCCAGCGCTGGAAAAAAAAAATGTGCCCGTCCTCTGGGGAGCAGTTCCTCAAGCACACAGTGGCCCCGAGCAATACGCACGTCTGTGTTTCCCCTCGTTCTCGAGCAATTTAAAAGGAAGCATTGGCTGATCCGGAGCAGCCAAACTGGGTTTTGGGTCGGCCCGGTAAATGTAGATGTCCGCACAATATGTTGCAACCCAGTGTAACACTCCATGTGTGCTTGTTTGCGCAGGCAGAGTGGAACAAGTGAGCTGTGCGAGTACATGCCTGTATTTATAGGCTCTGCTCCTCATGACCAAACAATACGTCGAGAAAATGTGTTCACCAGCTCAGAGACGAAGATCACAGAGCGATTTATCCGGAATCCCGCTGCCGACTTGGGATTCTCTATTATTGTTTTGAATCTGATTCGCATCACTTCGGCTGCCCTGTGAAATCTGTTTGTTGTTGCAAGTTAAACTCGTCTTAGAGACAAGGCTCTTCAGGTGAGTAGTCCTAGAACTATGCTATGGTTTGTTTTCACCGCTGGGAAATGGGTGTAACAATGCTTCTTTGTGATAAATCATATGCACTTGGTGAGTCTATTTCCCCTTTAACTGGTGCCACGTTTTGTAAGGAAAATGTACTTCCTTGTTAAGCAACAGCACTGAGCGTTTGGGCTGGTTATGTGAAAATCTTAACAATGAAAGTATGTTTTTGTAGCCATTAAACAAAAGATATCGGCATAACGGAGGAAAGAAACTAGAACACTGTTCCTCCTAGTAGCTAGTGCTAACCTCTGCCGTTAAAATGACTTCAGTGGGGCTGCGCAAGAAGGCCCTGGGACCCTTGGGCTTGGGGTCTTTCTGCATGGAGCAGTTCAGAAAGCATCTGTGAGGCATTTCTTGTAGCCATCCTTAACATCAGTCAGAGAGAAGTTTACTTGTGAGACGTTTGAGGTGTTCATTGCATGTACAACCGATTCCAAGTTACCCCACAGAATCTCAGTGAGATCAAGATCTGGTCTTTGACCCAGCGTGGGACTTTCCTACATTTACTGATATTTCTGGGTGGTTGTCGTGTTGCAGGGACCAGTTCTGCACCTGCATTCTTTTTTTTTAGACAGATGGTCTCACATTTTTCCCTTAAACCCCCCTCCGATACACTGTAACTTCATGCTCGCTCATGATGGTGATCCTCAAACCTTGATCCCTCAGACCACTTTTCACAGATGAGAGAGGCTCTTCTCTTAAAATGCTCTTCTCTTGGTGTTTAAATGTTTAAATTTGTGTATCATACGCACAGAGAACATTATTCCAGAAGTTACGTTACTTATTTTGAATGTCCTCCACTCACACAGTATTTTCCATGCAGTGGAATGACTTATAATTATTTTTGGGATACCTCTTTAAAGTGTAACTCACCCGAAAATCAACTTTTTTTTGCAGATAAACTGGGTCAAAGGGGTGATACTTTAATGTTACTGTGCAATTTTTTTTTACATTTTCATGTAAACTTCTGCAATATTTGTCTGAAAAGCGTCTTAGCACTGCCCTCTTAGGGTTGAATGGCGGCTAATGCTGTTGAATTTTCCTATTGGTTCAAACGGTACACGCTTGCGTCATCATTGCCCCGTGCTCGGGTATAAAAGCATCTCAGTCATCAGACGCGGAGTCAGACCGCCCCGTGGCATTGGGAGCATTGATTGATAGCGGTTAGCGTGTGTTACTACTTTGAACTTTCCACGTTCCACACATCTAGCTCCTGCCCCTCAGAGTCTCCTGGCACTGCTCACTTTGGTGGCTTTTGTGGAAATTTGTCTGGGCCCTGGGTTATGCATTTGCAGAGGGGTGAGTTACATTTTAAATGTTTTACAAGACTCATAAGATGTGAGGTTTTTTTCTGATGGCCTCAGTGTGAGGTAGTATGAAGCAAGAGTCAAGGAAGGTGATAGGTAGACAGCAGCAGCAGACGTCATAAAGCCTAATTGTCTCTCACGGGTTTCGAACTTAAATAAAAACCCAAAAATTAGACTGGAAACTCACCTGAAACTCATCCGTCTGCAGCATTACAAAATTAGTATAACCAGGCGATACAATCCATAGAAATAAACAGGAACCAGATTATTTATTTAATTTCATTTGCAAAAAAAAAAAAAAAAAGTACTTCTCACAATACAGATGAAGATTTTCCTTTAAGACTATAAAATCACAATACAACCAAAAATCTTGTAATCGTGTAATCTTTAAATATAATATTATTATATAATATTATTATTATTAGTGTTACCATTAGTAATGCTTTATGTATATGTATATCGTATATGCATTAGTTAATATTAATAACATAAGAGTAGAATGACATATATTTATTTGATACCTTATGAATAGGAAGAGATCGTGATTGTGATGTCGATTTAGAAGGGGTGGATTTTAATAGGCTTCTACTTCTACGCACTCCTTTAAATATTTAACATCTGTGTATTTATTGTGGTGTGTGTGTGTGTGTGTGTGTATATATATATATATATATATATATATATATATATATATATATATATATATATATATTCATATATATATATTCATATATATAATTTGTACTGTGCAATGTGCATTACAAAAAAACGAAACAGAAAATAAAAAATACTTATAATGCAGGAGGCGCTGTGCTGACCCCTCCCATGTACCTGTCCTGTCCCAGGATCTGAACAGAGGGAGATACAATGGCGAGCATATACAAAGAAACATTAAACGAAACCATTTACCAGAAATGTACCTTTCTCTGAAGGGACATCCAAATTAGCTACTGACTCAGTTGTGTTTCCTCTAAAAACATATGCTCGGATGTAAACTGTAACATAATGCTACCATCAACAAACCCGGGGTAGTACGTAAAGCACAGTTACAACAGCAATGTTAAACTACAGCATTATGAATAACTATAAAACACCATGCAATGCATCATGAATATGTTTGAGGGACAAGCAGAGAATAAATACATTATTGGCCCACTTTATGACATGAATAAATAAACAATCTTGGGTAATATGGTAATCAAGTCTGCACAATACACAACACATTATCAGGTGTGAAATTAGAAAGATTATGGCAACGTGTGACGTGAGACTTTCTCATTTAGATATCAGTCTGTTCACCGCCAAACAATGTCTTCATTTCTGTGCACGCGGGGCATCAGCGTAACACTAAACCTCTGGCTCACAGGGCAGGCTACCTCTCTGTCTCTTTGTTTGTCACACATGTGACAAGGGTACAATGAAGAGTTGGACAATGGGCCACTTATCGGGTGACTGGCAGGGAGTGGGATACATCCGTGATTATCCGTCACTCTGCAGCCTCGTGCACCCTGTGGCTCATAGTGGCCAGTGTCAGGTTCCACTCCGCTGTGAAGCCGCAGGCAAAGGCTCTCGGTGTCACACTGGAAATCTGGGAGGAGTCGCAGGGGTCAACGTAGTGAAAGTCTCTCAAAATAGATGAGGAGTGACATAGAGATTTAGAAGCTGACTTCTTAAATGCTCCAATCAGGACAGTACTGAGGATGCACCGATCTGGCTTTTCCCAGGCTGATATATAATTTGATTTTCTCACCTGCCTGCAATCCTGAAACAGCCGTGTTTGACCAAGCTGGTCACCGGCATGACGGAGAGGTGCCAGGCTGTTCCCACTGAGGCCCCTGTTAATGTGTAAGGCAATTAAAAAGTTAAACTGCCGACGTGTCCGATTTGTCTGAACTTTTTTTGTCCTGGCTTTTTAGTTGTATTTAAACAAGTTTTCTAATAAAAGCAAATAGGGTTGTTGAATAGTATTATTTATTGCGAATGGAGCTTGTTTAAAAAAAAAAAGCTGCATTTTGAAAGTGTACAAAAAGTATGAAGTTAGTGAGTTTTAATCTGTCTTGTAAATGAGATTTAGTGTCATTTTTTTCACATGGGTTTTATGTACACAGAAGTGTGTCTAACAACAACGAAGGTTTATACTGTATTTAAATTTTTTTTTCTGTGATGAAGTGAAAACAAAGCTCAGATTGACAAAATAATCCCTTTTTAAAAAAAATAAACATCTGAATCGGAATTTGGTTTATTGACCAAGTATTTTTTTTATAAACAAGGAATTTGACGTGGTGTTGTGCTACATGTACACTACTACTACTACTAGTACTACTACTACTACTACTTTATTTATAAAGCACTTTAAAACAACAGCAGCTGCAACAAAGTGCTGCACAGACAATAAAAAAACATTTAAAATGGAAAAAAACAAAGATTACAATAGAAATATAAAAGGAATAAGAGCAAAAGTCTCAACATGCGTTAAAAGCCAAGGAATAAAAATGTACACGTGTAAAAAAAAAAAAAGTACATAATGGATGATGTGAAGTTACCAGGCAAAATACGTAAGAAATGAAAAAGTCAAGATAAATATATGTATGACATTTTATCGTTGAGACAATAAAATGTCCTTTGATTTTTGCAGGAAGCAAAACAAAACAATTTTGCTCTGTTTGTATTAACATTTCTTAATAAATAAAATAAAAAAAAACCCTGAATTGGCATGTCAGAGCTACATTAAATCAGTGATGTGAAATTGGCTACAGAAAATCTCTGAGCTGTAGTTTGAACGCTGAAGTTCTGAAGGTATTTAAAGTTCTAGACGCTGCAAGGAACGTTCACCTGATGCTTCTGAGTCTCTGCGGCTGAGATCTCCACCATGCTGTTGTCAGCTGACCTCTCAGCCACCGCATTCAAGGCCAGCAGATTTTCTCTGAATCCTCCAGTCTTGGTTGCCTGCCATGACCTTATGACCTTCAAAAAAACACACACAAAAAAAAAAAAACACAATGGTTCTAAGTAGAGGGCAGGCGACTCACGGCGAGGATGAACTGTTACATCTGCAATAAAGAATGCTGTCGAGCTGGAGTTTAAATATCCAAGCGCCGCTGAACTACTACAAATGACGTGTGCGCTTTGACATCCCCACGCCTTTTTGGTGCTGTCAGAACTTCTCCTGTAATTCCGCGGCTGCTTGGCCCCGGCTGTCATATTCGTGCATGAGTAGCTCGTAAAGCGCTCCGTTTGTGAGTCTCTCTCTCTCTCTCTCTCTCTCCCCTCTCTCTCTCTTTTGCTCCTTCTCTCCGGAGGTGGGGGCAGAGAGGTATTAGCTGTGCGCCACAGACATCATTAGGACGGGAGACGCTTTCCACCGTCAGCGCCGGAGCGGAGCGGAGCGCAGCGCAGCGCAGCGCAGCAGAGAGCAGGCAGGGGAGCCCTGGCAACAAGAAGACACACCAACTCAGCAGCGCGTTTCACCCCCACAGTAAGTCACTCCAAACTACTCACTCCGAGCCGCTTTTCCCAAACTGTCACTGCTCGCTTTCCCTTCCCCTCTTTTCTGGAGCGGTGTGCGCGGATAGAAAAATGGCTGGAAGAGCTGGGTAAGGGTGGCGCTCTCTCTCTCTCGCGTTTCTCTCTCCGTCCTTCTCTCTTTACTTCCAAAAGGCTTTGGCAAAAAATGTTTACTTCTGTTCCAGCAGTCGCCAAACTGTCCGGGGAAAGGACGTCCGTACGCGGACACGCTTGTCATTTCGGGGCTTTTAGTGTAAAAGTGAGTTTTTTTTAGTGTGTGTGTGTGTTTTTTCCGCGACGGGAAGGAGGGGAGCGGAGCTCTGGCTGGGGGATGTGACCGAGCGAGGAGCGCGTTTCGCCGGCCGGCCGCCGCGCTCCGCCGCTAAAACTGCGCCACTCGACCTCGGCTCGTACGCGTTCGCCTCACGCCGCTTCTTTTCCTCCCTTCCCGGCGGCAAACACCGCCGAACGGCGACCTGTGCTGCTGCCGGGGCTTGTTTTCCTACTCTTGTGTTGTTGACAGGGAATGTCAAAGGCAGGACATAATATATTTATCAACGTTTCACCATCGCGGAAGTGTTTTTTTTTCTCTCTCCACCCGCCCGCAACGCGAACTAGAACTACTCACCAAAGTCAAGTTTATAAGCTCGCTGTTTTATTGCCAACACTTTAACTTGGAAATATGCCCCCCTCCCCCCCTACACGCATGCATTTCGCACACGTTTACCGCTGCATGTGTGACATGTTACTACACGGTGTTGTAGGACTACATTACCAGCTGGTTGTAAAGGACATACGGCTTGTGATTGCAGGACTACCCGTGATGTCATTCATCGGAGCTTGGACCATTATATAACGGGACTGTAGGGAAGCCTGTGATGGCAGGCTATTTTTACATTGTTTACACCTCAGAGCAGGGTAGGGCTGTACGCTTCCCCTCACAAATATGAATTTCATGTGCGATCCCAATGAGAAGTAGAGGTAGAACAAAAAAAATAAAAAAAATAAATAAAATAAAAAGATGCGTGGACATAAAGGGAGTGCTGCAGGTGTAAAGCATGCACTTTATGGTTTCCCCTGTCCTTTATGGGCGCCTGTGCAATAAACACTTTAACTGCTTCGTTGTGTACATTATCTCTGGCTCTCAGCGAGCGATCCTGCAGAGGGCTTTAATTTGCACACGTTTAATTAGAAAGCCACACTCTGACTTACGATGACATTATTAATAAACTCTAAGATCCAACTTTAGAAAAATGCAATATGTTCTCGAATGGGCAATATGAGCACACACCTAATTTATTGTGACTGCTGTTTATTTGTTTCATCCCACTAACCGTATTATACGCTCTCATTTTGTCTCACATGTCACGTTTTCCAGCGCTCCGATCATAATTTCAGTATGCATACGGCGACTACAAAGGAATTGTATTGACCCGGAACATTTTGGGTTAACATTCGCTATTGTATTAACAGAACACATTTTTACAATTTGAATATTTGCCAGCTCGAAATGTTTTTTTGTTCTTGCGGCGATACTGGGCTCATTTGACAGGAAGTGGCAGGTAGAGAAGCTAAAGGTCTCCAGGTCGGGAATCAAACCCACACATCGAGGACCTTATGCGCTGCATTTGGGACAGCCGCCCTAATGTTACACCCTGCGAAGTCCCAGAAATAGGTTTTCAGGACATTTGTAACCACGTGTTGGAAAACTCGATGCTAACCCCTTATCACGGCGTGTCAAGGGATGGATCCCAATATTTAGTTTTTTGCCAAATTTGATCAAATACAATGCCGGTAAACAATAAGTCCTGCAAATCTAGAAACAAAATGTGCGAGAGTTACCAAATTTAAAAGAAGTTTCGAATTAGCTGCTAAATCGATATGCAGCTAACTGGCGCTAAATTTGAAAGCAATTTTTCAAGTTCTTGTAAATTTTGGTTAAAACCCATGCAGATTGCTTGGATTATCTACTGCATTTCAAAGAATGCATGCTAATGTCTTGAAGTTGCAAGCTGTCTTTTTGTTTACATTTTAACTTTAGTTTTTAGTTGTTAAAAAAAAACAAACTATCTGAGTTTTAAAACAGGCAGTCAGAACTTGTACCGGTCTACAATAACACAAATTTTTCTCTAGCTTGAAATCTTTTTGTGAGGGATATGAAACTATTAAAGCAATCTCAGCAGTCTTCAATAGCACTTGAAGAACGGAGACAAAGCTTTAATTAAATGTACCAATAGCCTATATAATTAAAACTAATTAAACACAAGGATGAAAAAACATGCAACACTTGAGACCCCCTTCAAGTAAAAAGCTGAAGAGTGAGACAGAAACTTGAAATTTCAAGTGAAGGACTGGATGGTGGCAAATGTGCATAATTATATTTTTTGAGCTGGATATAAAATTGTTTTTTTTTTTTTTCATTTTTTGGCATCTTTTCTAACCATTGTAGCGACTTGTTTATGATACTCTTGCATGACTGCAATGTGAAACCTAGCCACGTGAAATGTGTGCAGTAAAAACTCAAACTGGACTTTAAAGCGTAAAAACATGATCCAGTTGTAAAGCAGCGCGGTTTCTGCTCGTAACATGCTCATTATTTCTTAACATTGTGACATCTATCACACAGATATTTAGTTCTTGCAGGCGCCATCTTATTCTCTCGCTTTCTAAGCTGTGTTGAAGGAAACGATGTGGAGGGCCATTTACATTCTGTTTCGCGCTCTTGAAACACCCTTCATTTGTTGTTGCCTTGTTTATTATCAACACACTCATCTAAATGAGACGGAGGCAAATTTAGAAGTTTGCAAAGATTGGGACGTCAAGAGGAGGGTTTCTTGACTTGTTTATAAGCGTTATAAAACAATGTTTATGACATTTATACCATGAACAGCATGTCCATTTATGGTATTAATATGATGTAGTTAATTTAGCAGGCACCAGTCTTCATGTTGGTGTTTATGTTCTGAACATGAAAGTTTTTAACACCAGCAAGTTTTCCAAAAAGCTTGTTTTTAATAAAATTAAATTTAATTTAATTAAATTAAAAAACTAGTTGTCTGTAATACAGAGGTGCCCATACAACACTTAACCACAAATAGCATAAAATAAATAGATTTAGATAATTATAGAATGTGTAAATTGAAGCATTTGGAGGCAGGTCATCCAACGTGGGTTTTGCTGGACAGGTCAAATCCCAAATATCTTAAATGCTAAATAGGAGGTAGGTTCTCACACATGGTTTTGCGTAGATCCCGCTGTGCACAGGTTGGGGGATCAGTCTTTAGCATGCAGGTTTCCAAAAGTATAATTCCCCATAACGATTTATGCGTATCGCAAAACAGATAAAATCCATAAATTGCTAAAAACAACAAAACTAAACAGCCACCACTGCAGAAGGTTTCTACATCCTCCTGAGACTGCCTCCTAGTGGCAGAAATTGGCAATGGTGCAACGTAGATGAACAAAGAAGCATATTTATTTACTCAGATTGATGACGAAGAGGAATTAGCAAATTATACAACGGAAACAGAGATACTGCTCAAGGGCATATGAGAGAAGATTAATGGGATTGTAGAAAAAGATCCTGAAACCACTCATGCAGATGTTGCACCCACTGGTCATAGCAGTAGAACAGCCTAGAAGGATACTGGCAGATGTAAGTTAAGGTGTTTTAGGCTCAAAATGAGATAAACGTCAGATTTATCTGCCAGGGTGAGTTTGAAAGCTAATCGATTGAAGTCTGAAAGTTTGAGGCTATTGATTTGTTGGTGGGTGGGCTTTCACTGGCAGGTTGTTAGGGCTACAGCTGAGGAGAAAAATATTCACATGTGGGGTGTATACAGTGCTGAGAAAAAATATTTCGCCTTCAGAGATTTCTTCTGTTGTTGCTCCACCCCCCCCCCCCCCCCCCCAAATCAAGGTGAAAAAAGTTGCTTATTTTATCAGCACCGTCTCTTCGTGTTTTCACTGCACTGACCGGCTCCATACCGAAAAAAAACTCTTTCAACTCTGAGCTGGGCCAATCCTGGTGCTAACAGAGAGATAAAGATATTTCCAAAAGGAGTTGGGAGTCAGTTGGTATTTTTTTTTTTTTTTTTTTTTTAGATTTTGGACTATGGAGCAACATATTTAATATTTCTGAGATTCTCTTAATCTTTGGGTAAACAAGACGTAAAAGACCAAGCTGAACTTTTCTACTGTGCGGTTATAATGCTGCTATCCAGGCGTGATGTGCCACACACACACACACACACACACACACACACACACACACACACACACACACACACACACACACACACACACACACACACACACGTAGTTCTCTGCATCCACCGTAGCCTTTGATTCCAGCCGCCACTCACTTTCAAATGGTAATGAGAGGCAATTAGAAGCCAATGTGTCCTAATCACAAGCCATTTAACCGAGCTTGGCTCATTTGTCAGAGCCCCGTGTGCACATGGAGCCTCACAAACAAACACACATGAGCATGCACGTCTTGTAGATCTTGCCAAACGAGGGAGGGGGGATGGGGGGCTTTATGTCTATGTGAGTGAGATTTCCAGGTAATGATCGGGTGGAGATTTCACAGCTGAACGAGCGAGTGACAGAAATGGCTCTTCATGTGTAAGTACAGGCAGAGCGAATGATGGGTGGGAGGGTGGGAGGGGCCCCACAGATTGACCAGGGCAATGGAACAACAGGTGTTGGTGGGTTACTCTAGAGAGAGGAGTCGGATCAACTCATCATCCCGCCATTTAGTTCGACTACAAGATGCAATGTGCTTATAGGTTCTACTGAATTTACTTCAAGTTATTTATGTAGTGCCAGTTTACAACAAACGTGTCCTCAAGCCTCTTTACGTGACAGTTTCAATTGGTATCCTGCTAGACTCCAGTTTAGTCTGCATTGAACTGGGTTGATATGAAATCAATCATACATTCTGAATCTGCTCCACATAAATGTCCAGTTCGCTCCAAATTATTATATAATAAGTCAATTCTCAGGCCAATTTTAGCTCTCTGGATTTTATAAGGCTTTGACATTCCTATATACATTTTGGCCAATCCTGACTTCTCTTAGAGATCTATAACCTTAGAAGATATAACAATGTTGTTCTTTTATTTACTCTTCCTTATGTAAGCAGTAATTTATTATTTGGAGTAGGAGCAGAGCCCTTGTGCCAGAAGGCCGTTCATGTTAAACAGGGTTTTTACTGTTATTCCAAACGCAAAGAGACAAATGATCATGTTTTAAACTCATTAAGGTTTTATGTTAGCGGTCAAGGCCGCAAACATTTCTTAGGGAGATGGCTTTTGTAATCTTTATAGCTTAAAGAGCAATATGTACTCCTGGTACCACAAAACTAATTTGTGTAGAGCCACAAAATCTGCCTGCCCCTTAAAAAAGAGAACGTATCAAGTTTTATATTGTATAAAAACATAGTTTTTTTGTTGAGATAAAAAAAAAAAAAATCACATCAGTTTAGCAACAAAATAAAACTTTTACAACAATGGAAGAAAACATTTTTTTGTGGAGAAGCTGGCAAACTTAGTTCCTTCTATTTCTTTAGAAACTAGGTAAGAAATAGAAGTAAACCTGTAATAAACTGGCTAAAATGGCTTTCAAGTTTTATCTTAATATCTGAAGTTTTACAAATCTATTTATAGAATTTCTATAAAAGTTTTGGTCAATGTTATTAGGAGCAAGTGTGTAAGGGCCACATGGTTTGAAACCACGCGCTGCGCTAGAGCATATGTTATTTTTACAGGCCTACAGCTACCACAGAGAATGATTTTTTTAAAACCTCCCTTTTCTGAATACAAACTACTTTCAGGATGGAAGGACGATTTAACCCAGTATAACAAAAAGTGTTTCTGAACAGGAATACCAACTATAGCTTTAATACCGCGTCATATGAAGACGGTCGCATTTGCCTGCTGTGTGAAGGTAAACTAAAACCAACTAAATTTGAGTCTTCTTACCTCATTAAGAACTTTCTCACTGAAGAGATAGGGGCATTGAAATTGAACTTGTTAGTGTGAATAGTTATTTTTCTATTTCATGGTAATTACTTGAAAATAATCCAGTTGACGTATACGTAAAAACTATGAGTAAAAACACAGAAAAGGAGGATAAGTGGTCAATATGTCCTGCAGCAGCCTAAGCCTATAACAACCTAACTGCAGGGGAACCTCGGGGAAGCCTAAGCCACTCTAACTATAAGCTTCATCAAAAGGAAAGTTTTAAGTGTGGTCCACGAAGGAGACAAGGTATCTGCCTCACAGACCTGGTTCGTCCTCCCTGTCTACGTTTAGAAACTCTAGGAACCACCTGCAGTCTTATGATGAAGTGCTCTGTTGGAGCCAAGGAGACACAATCCTTAATATAAGACCTTAATATAAGATATGATGGAACAATTGCAGTAGTTCAGTGTTTAGGTAACAGGTGCAAGTTATCTGCTACATGCTGGAAAATCATGTTGGGGTATTTCTACTTTTGGCAGTGTTGATAGGAAACTGGCTTTTCCTGGACTAAGAAGGGAATAACTCTCATATGTTCCTTTTTAAAATGCTGCCATGTATGATAAATGCACATTTAACTGTAATAAACTTTGCGAAGAGCAGCGTTTTGGCAAGATGCAATTTCCAGCCATTTATTATCTACCTTGTCGCGCTTTTACGTCCATAAATGTCACGTTTGATAGTACTTAAAACTGTATCGCTGCCTCTTCTGCATCCGACGCCTCGGTGCTGTCACAGCCGCTATCCCCGCTAGAAGCAACAGGAGGGAAGAGACTGGCGACGACTGGAAACAGAGCAATGTAACAAACGTGTAGGGAAGCACAGGGCAGAGGGAGGCGAGTTAAAAACAAGGTTATTAAAAATAAAAAAATACTCCGCCAGAGAGAAAGAAAGACAAAAGTCTCATAAGGAGGAGTAAGAGAGAGCTACTTGTGGGATTAAAAATAAAAAAGAGCGTGTGAGAAAAATGGTGGTGAAAATGCACGGAGCGGTGGGTGGGGATGGAGGCAGATCAAGAGATTGAGCTGTCTCGTTGAACCACGCGGTGCGCTCAGACCTTTTCAGCTTTTCCTTTCATCCTCCCCTATTCACGAGTACACTGAGTACACATGCTTGCACACAGGAGAAGGGACACACTCACGCTGTGTGCTGCCTTTAAAAGGGATCAATGAGAGCTCTTTGTATTTTGTTAAAGAACATTCTGCTGTGTGTTTTTTTTTTATTATTCTTTTTTTTTTATCGTGTTTCTATATTGTGTGTTATATAGTCCTGGGCTTGTTATGGTGCAGTTTGGATGAAATGCAGCAAGAGGCACTTCAGCTTGAGAATGACTTAATTTAACAAATGCGCTGGATGACATTTCCGTGATCAAGCTAGAAAAGAAAAATCAATATATGCAACTGTAATATAAATCTCATCTTTCCACGCTCTGTAGCGTTGGCTGGTGGTTGTGTGTGGACATTAGGCTGCACGCAAAGCTAATGTTTTTTTTTGTTAAATTATTCTATACCAGGGGTGTCAAACTCGTTTTGGTTTAGGGGCCGCATTCAGCTTAATCTGATCTCAAGAGGGCCACACGAGTAAACTCATTGCAAGATTAAATAGAACTAATACATGTGGACTTGTTGTTGATTTTTATGTTAAATTAATTTCACTTTTACACAATATATTATGAATAACCTCAGCGTTTTTAAGAAAAGTATGTGCAATTTCAACAATACTTTTACTCAGTTAAACATTTACTTGTGCATTATGCATAATAACTGATCAAAGTGATTGTACAATGTTGAAAAACATTTATTCACATTTTTTGGAACTTAAAAACACTGTCCTACATGACAAAATACATCAAACAGATAACAATTAAGAAATTATTTAAATTTTTCCACACCTGAAGCTTAATCTGCTAATTAAAACACAGCGCCCCTCGTGGACGATATAGGAACTGCAGATTTTCAATTAAACGAAGTACATGTTTTTTTTTCAATAATTGTTTTGTCATTCTCTTCCTTTTATCTCCTCTTTCTTTCACCTTTTCTTTTGTTCTTCTTGTTCTTCCTTTCCTCTCCTACTTTCCCATTGTAGTGTCCATATCATTTCAGATATTCCCTGCATGAATCATAATAAAACTGTTCACATTCATAAATCAAGCGGAGCACTATGGCAAAAGCAGGTCTGCTCCACTTGTGAAAGTCAAATCTGATGAGCTCTTTTTGGCATTAAGACAACAATTATTATTGCCACATTGCCAGAAAGGACACTGAAAAAAAAAAAAA
Source organism: Fundulus heteroclitus (assembly GCF_011125445.2). Lineage (NCBI taxonomy): Eukaryota > Metazoa > Chordata > Actinopteri > Cyprinodontiformes > Fundulidae > Fundulus > Fundulus heteroclitus. The sequence continues at coordinate 16,374,646 of NC_046373.1, read as the reverse complement.
AATATTTTTTTTAATAATGATAATGCATTTAGCCAGCGGGCCGGACTAAATTGTTCGACGGGCCGGATCCGGCCCGCGGGCCGTGTGTTTGACACCCCTGTTCTATACCTATGTCTAAAGTGGCCATCTATTTTGTGACTGTCCCAGCATCACCGGCCTGCAGACTTGTGTTATAATGTTGGGTCGATGAGCTGGCTGCGTGGCTCAATAACCATGTGAATAAGAGACGTCTGGACTTTGCTCAGCCAGGTGAAGCCTTTGGCTTTGTGACGGCTGCTCGTCTAGCTCTCTTGATCCGCAGTTGTCCATGTGCCTGGCAAGTCACCGTTAAGAGGCTGAACTTGGCTGAAGTCCAGGGAGTATAATGCCTCGACGGGGACGGTGACCTTCTCCACGCATCACCTCTCAAGTCCTGGCCGATCTGTGTCGTACGGGAAAGGGTTGAATGGAGGATAAGGTTGATCTCGGATTTTCGGTGATTTATGCAACGAGCGGTGAAGGCTGTATAGCATCAGAGCCGACGGAGGAAGGTTGTCACAGAGGCGAGTTGGTGCGGAGGTGATGGGACTTCTTGGTTGTGGGAAGAAAAAAAAAAAGACTATCGAGGTAACGTTTTTCAATATTGAAATCAAGATTATTCAAAATGATTATTCGTTGTTTTTGGAGGGGGAAAATGTGTTTCCTGCAAATAAAATAAGCAATTCATTGCACTTTACCAGAAAATAACCCTAAACTGGAAAAAAGCAATAAGTCGAAACACACATCTATCCATTGTCATACTTGTTCATGCAGGGTTGCAGGGAAGGCGGTGAAACTGTCTCCATTTTATCAGGAGAGAGGCAGGGTATGTAAGTCGCCAGTCCATCACAGGGCAGCACAGAGGCACACAGGACAAACAGCAAGGCACACAAACACTCATTCATACACACCAAGACTGTGGGAGGAAGCCGTAGACCATGCAAACTCCATGCAGCCCCTAAAACAGGTGAAAAGCTAAATTACAATACAGATAATAAATAAAACAAGAAAATGAACGATTGTCAGAACTAATATTGTGGAACAAGTAGTTTCAACTACGATAAGAACAGTTTAGCTCCTCCTTTTTATTAATTTTAATTCAAGTAAAACGTATTTCAGTAACTTTCTGTGTTAGATGCTCATAGATCAGTCTGTTGAGGCGTTTAGTTCCCGGCCAGAAGAAGTGCTGCTCCTCTCCTCTTTTCTCTCCATCCTCTCCTCTTTCTGCAAATCTCTATTCGCTACAACTTTTCAAACCAAAACTGTGCAAAACTCACGGGTCCAGGCTCATCAGTCGAGAGACATCACAAAGCAATAGCATACTTTCAAACCGGATTAAGCCAAATAAGTATGTAAGGAAAAAAAATCCCATACTCCCGTGTCACATGCTCGTCTCAGTATTGTAGCTTTTTAATGGCCGAGGTGGCTTATTAATGGGCTCAAAAAAAAAATTTTTTTTACCGTCCAAGAAATATTTTCTGTACGACACAGATATGATATGAATCGAATAGCGTTTGACTTGCCAAGCAGGTCAGAGCCGATCAAAGGGAAAATAGATTCCAATCCCTTGCCGACCGATTAACAGATAAAATGACGGAGCGGCCACAAGTCATTCTGAAAGTGGGGATTAAATCTGTCTTTTATTTGCATCCTGCAGAATAAATGCAGTTATTTTATTGAATTTCATACCTTTAAAAATATTTACTACTCACATTAAACCTGCACTCTAACCCTCATGTCCTCAGGGTTATAGTCCTGATTTAGTTTGTCCTTAGGGTTTGTCATCCAGAGAAACTGGGCACTTTGAAGTAAAACCGTACAACTTTGGACATTTTGTTACAATTTTAGTAAAAAGAAATACCAGTTTGCTTTTGACAGGGGGGCTTCTGTCCCAGTCGTTGGAAGTAAGTCAAACCCGAGACGCAGCTTCAAAGTGGGCGTGCCGTGCGGGCATCAACAATGACTTGCGTCTGAGCTAGAAGGATATGCATTCAGGGAGAGGAATTCAAAAACAGGAAAATGGGCAGTGATAGAAACAATCCCTGGAATACCAAAACCCACCCTTCGCCAGTGTTGTTCTTGGCCAAACGCTCCTTTCCATTACTACTGTTTACTCCTTAGGATGTTGACTCCAACACGCAGCACGGCAGCTCGCTCAGGGTCGCTGCCGTCCGCATCCCATTTCAGCGATTCTTCCCATGTGGCATCTGTATTATGCCACACGCTCCAGTCTATTTAAGGGCATATTCTCTTACTTGCGATTCAGAGGAATGTAAAAAAAAAAAACATCCACTATAGCCAGGGTAAATAGTTGAGCACATGGAGACGGGTTTGGGCAAGTCCGTGCACCCAGAAGTAGCGATATTTAGGTCAGCGTCTCTGAGGCCAAGACTATTCCTCCTCCGACATACCTGTGGCGTGGTCTGAAGAGGACAAGCAGAAGGAGGCAAGGCTGGATTACTGGGATTTTCAGCCAGTCACTCTGTCTCTGTCTGGATTTCCATTTGGCCTATACTTGTGGCTTGGCCCCGTTCAGGGTCCTTACTGGATGACTGACTTGATGGCTATGGATCAGCCTCATCTGGCCTGATGCTTTGTTGTGGCAGAAAGTTAGCTGTCAGGCTTTCGGGAGACATGTCGGTCTGCCTGAACCTTTCTGCTGATCATGCAGCGAGGCCAGGGCATTTGAAGCTCACGATTTGGCTCGGAGAGTCAGGGAGGTGTGCTAAAACACAGATCTGATTAAAAAAAAAAAAAATCGAGTGATTGAGGATGTTCACTGCCAACCCGAGGTTTTCAGGAATCCCAATAGCAATCGCGTTATTACAGTCGCTCTGGGCAGACTGTATTTCTCTCTTGAAATTCATCGTCCAGGCCCAGAATGGTTGTTAATGTGCTCTGTGTTCACAAACTCCAACAGGCTGTTGCTATTTGGGAACCAAATTGTCTCTTTAATGTGTAAGAGATGCTGCTTCCAGCATCAGTTATGTGCCTCGTTCACCGGCTTGTTTCCGCACCTCATTTGGTTTTAGTTTTTGGCCAAGTATCCTATAGCAATGCTGTGATTTTCTGAGTAACCTGGCACTACATTTGGATTTAATTTAAAATTTAAAATGTTTAAGTCTTGAGTTTTTATCACAAGGGAGCTGTGCTGCTGCACAAACGGTGAGGTCCATGGTGGGAGGTTTATTTGTGGCCATATCTGACTATAACCCTCTATCATAACATGCATGACTTATAAAAATGACTCAAACTCACAAGTTTCCTTCATTCTGCACTATTTTTTAAAGGAATGCAAAAGACTTTCAACCTGCGACAATGAAAACCTTCTTGTTCATTTTGCACAACAGAGAGAAAATCAAAAGATTTTTTCATGCACTTTTGTTCAGTATTAAAGGATTTACCGGTATACACCGCAAACGGAAAACACTTGTCACAAAAAGTTTCCATCATCCTAGACCAGAAACCCTCGGTGCAGCTGTTTAGCTAATGTAAACATCTATCTGCAGGGGCTTGCCCAGGGGAAATACCTGCGGTGGGAGAAGAACGTCGACCTAATGGGAAATTACTAGACATCCTCCGCAGATCAAAATAGCTCTGTTTTGTTTCTACTTTTCCTAACCTTAATTGCTCTTGTGCAAAGTTTCTGACTTCCCAGCCAGATGTCAGATCTCTATCTTTGCCACAGCAAAGCAAGTTTTCTACCTGGCTTTGGAACATCATCACACAATGCGTAGGAATTTTATCTTGAGGAACTAAGAGGCTCAACTATTTGGATAAGGAGACTAAAAAGGAAACAGTTGCAGGAATGCCACAAGCGCACACATCCATATACTGCATGGATAAAGGCAATTCCTTTGGTTTATCATTCAGAAATGGGGAATTTGGATGTTGTTTTATTTAAATTTTGGGATTGATTAAAGAAATAGTGAGAAACAAGACAGTGGTAGAATTGTGTACAAAGAAAATGGCATGTAACTTATTTTCTTATCTGGGTGTGACCTCATGGCCATTATTTTCATGATTGTAACAATGATTAAGGGCCTTGCAGATGTAGTGACTGCACCCGACCTTAGCTGTTACTTGGTGACATTTTTCCCCCCTGTGCATTGCGTTGTTTTTCTAAAGCCTTGCTTGCAGTGTCCTATAAAAGTGGGTCCCTGTGAGCGGATGCTGTCATACTATAACAGGGCTGCAGTCTTTTTCTTTTCTGAAGGCATCAAACTCTGCTGAGAGTTTCATACTTCCTGGATCAAGCGGAGCAAACGCTCTGCCTATGGTTCAGTTGCTGGTGACAGTTTCTGTTTCATAACAGCTAAAATTGCTATGGCATACTCTACATCTGCTTTAAAGTCCTTTTTTTTTTTAAAGCCAGAGAAATAACAGAAGTTGCAGCACTCCCCATCCTCTCCCGGTTGCTGCACGCTGCCAGTCAGCAGGCTGAAAGGATGCTAGGACCTTTTCTTCCCTTCATGGTGCGGACACGAATGAAGGAGAAATTTTCCTAAGCAATAAACTTTTTCTTGTGTTATTCTATGAAATCCCTTACAGCTGCTATAAATGTCAAATATTGTGAATTGGCACTTGGAAAGTTTCTCTTTAGGTCTGTATCAAAATCTAAACTTATAAATGCTATGTTCGACGTTTTAACAGTAATGAGCAACATGTTATATTTTTATCGTGGCACTAAAAAAAAAATTGCCGCAGTTCCGTTCTAAATAAGAGCAATTAGATGATGATTTATACATTTAAGCACTAAATCAAGAAACCATGATATCAATGCCTTTATATTTTAAGAATCGCGGACCGGCTCGTCCCTTTTCCCAGATTGTAATAATAGAAAGGAGGAGTGAATGAATGAATATTGGTACTGATGAGGTACTGAGTCGAAGTATGAGAGGAAGAAGGGAGCTTGATATTCTGGATTGATTTATTGTTCAATCAAATTGGACTGAAAGCAGATTGATTTCCCTGAAATCTTCGGGATCTAAAAGGACATGCATTGGACCTCTTCTGACTTGCACTAAAGAATATTTTTACTACATACTACATAGTATAATCTATTACTGTTTTTTTTAACTAAACTGATGAAAAAAAGGGTCATAGTGAGAGAGGAGGAGATGAAAGAGACATTTTCATCTCTTTCATCTCCTCCTCTCTCATTATAACCCTGTTGTGCTGTTGAGGAAAATTTGTGGGAGGATGTGGCTGAATTTAGGTTGAACGGATGAGACAAAGTTTGTTGGTGAAAGCAGCGATAGCAAATCTTTTCAAGTGATCAGGGCTGTGGTTCAATGCGCGGCTCTGTTCACATGAAAAGTAAGGTGTGCATTTGTCTGCGAGGTGGGTTTTGTTCTTTTTGATGTAAAAGAACCTAATAAATGCAAAAAAAAAAAGGTTTTATGCCTTAAATATTTGTGCTTATATGTTTACAGAACCTCTGCTGTTCTCTATACTTTGGACCAGTTATCATTAACTTGACATTTTATTTGCTTGAATAGAAATGCACTAATCAAGGCTGTCCTAGCAAATACCGATTCCCAGATTTCTTTGCTGTCAGACCTGAAAATTCTGACTGACAGAGATGATTTAGATCCTAGGACATAAAATTTGCTCATGTTCACAGACAAAAGAGGTCATGTTGAATCAACTAACAATTCAGATTATTTACATTTATCAGACTTAGAAAACATGGGCTCGCTTGATTCATTTATAGAAACAATGGTGGAAGTTCTTAGTGTTGATGCATTTAATGAAAAGGCAAAAAATCTGATTTTTCAGTATTCAACTTGCTGTTTACTGATCATAGTGGATCAAGGGGAAACCGGCCGATTCAGACCTCCGGGAGACCGATCGGTGCATCTCTGCGGTTGATTGGTTGCTTGTGTTTATTTTAACACGTTTTCAAAATTTAAAAAAAAAATGCATTAGATGCTTTGAAAAGTCTTTGAAAAGTATTGAAGTTATGATGTTAATGCAAACTAAAGCGGGCCTATTGTTTTTCTTTCTAGGCCCATATTGTTATACATACTGTAGACACAAAAATGAAACAGTCCTTAGTTTTGAATTGGATTTCAAATGGGTACATTTAGATTGATTATTAGGTTCAGGGAAGTTTTTTAAGCAAGTCATTACATTTTTTACAATAAAATAGCCATCATGGAGGACCTGGTGTGGATCTATATGTATGCTGGCAAAAAATAGTGTCTCTTCACAGATAGGAGGCGGTAATGCTAAAAGGGACACACTCTGAAGGAAACCAAGCAGCAAAACTTTCTGAGGTTTCTCCATTAACCCAGGACCTCCGTAGAAATGTTCCCCGTGTATGAAGTGACCACTGAGACATAAAAAAAAAACTAGAACCGTGTCGGTTTTTCAACTTCTCAAGGCGTCTTGTTCTGTTTGCGCTGAGAAAATCAAGAACGACTCTGGAAGTGAGTAAGAGCTATTTTGAGCTAAAGCCAGATTACTAGCGGATTCTCCTGCCCATGATTCGGCTCCGTTTCGTAACAGCTTCTCATTATGTTCATCACACGCATGTAATGTGTGACAGCGAGGGCCAGCGAGTAACCGCGCTGCATCGCGTGTGCTGTACGTGAGCACGAGGCGTGCCCTTGCTCTGGATGTGGGCTGCGTATTTATGATCGGAGCTGCCGCTGGTAACTAAGGCTGCAAAGTTTTTATCTGCAGATGCTGTCATGTGCTTTGTTCATTAGTGCTGACTGCTTGTGTTTACAACCCTTTTGGTTGTCTTGGGGATGTCAATATATTGGCGGTTGTGCAAATACGGATTTCAGGGACACTAAAAGGCTTATATGCTTGTGAAACTTTGCTCAGAGCCACTTTTCCTCAAAGTAGGCCCTGCAGCCTTGACTTGATCCTATATGTACTGCAGGTTTTGCAGACTGCAACATTTATTTATAAAATTAGCACTGTTAAAAAGCGTGTAGACTTACAGGCACTGACGTGGATGTTAAATATCTGGTGACCTGCAACTACAGTCTAAGCTTTATCAAAATGACCTGCATGCTAACTGCATTTCATAACAGCTTTCTCTGAAAAGGGATCGCTCCTAGATTTGCACAACTTTTTTTTTTTTTTCTGTTTATTTTTTTTTTTTTTTTTTGGTGGTGATGTGGAAATAGAAGTGTCCATTTTCCACACAGATGGTCGATGTAAAACGGGAGATTTCCACAAGTTCAAAGATTTTTTGTTGCAAAATTGCCTCCGTAGTTCCCGAATCCCAGCGTCTCTATTCCCCGAGTGGGGTCTCGTTTCAAGAAAAGTTGCACAACGGCGCCAAGAAGCTGATGGATTTGTAGCTTTCTGTTTAAACTTCTTGCGAGGGATCTCAGACTCTGTCCTAACGAGGGTGTGCCAAGTTAAGCACATGATTACAGTCAAATAATAAATACTACACGGTCCTCCCTGCTTGCAGCTCCGGGAAAAGAGATTAGTGACATTTTTATTGTTGTTGTTTACTTCTAATCTTTTAATGCCCAGGCACAGTTTCACAATGCCTCGTAAAGGTAGTAAGCTTGTGTCCTTTTACTCATATCCGTGGTTTTCCACCTGGAAGCCCCATGTGTTGGAAGAGACCTGATCTGACAAAATGTGGATTGGATAGGGTGAAGGATTTGTTTATTTTTTGCCATCAGTTCTGACATCGACATAACTTTTTTTTCTTCTTCAAAATATGCCTTATTGATATCGACTTACGATGCCATGTGAAAACACGAGTTCCCTATTGACTTTTTCCACATTTCGTCTCTTTACAACTGTAAGCTTCAGCGATTTATTTTTATTGGGAGTTTTGGGAGTCATTCAATCACCTGCCCTGTGTGAGCTGCATTTTGAAAAAAAATAAATAAAAAAATTGCTATGCATGTTTATTTAGTCAACACTCTGTAGAACCACCTCCAGTGCAAATAAACCGCAATTACCCGTTGCCGTATTTCTGATCCATTCTTTTTAAAATAGCTCAAGCTTAGTCAGAACTTTGTCAAAGATTTAAGTCAGGACTTTGACCAAACTATTTTTTGCAGGTCCTGATGGCCCAGTCTCAAGTCTTTTCCAGTCGTTAGCAGGTTTTCTTCCAGCATTGCCATGTATTTAGCTCCGTCAGTCTCATTAAGTCAATGTTGTCTAGCTTCCCTTTCGCCTGCTGAAGAATGATTTGTTTCCCCCAGCATGATGCTGCCACTACCGTGTGTCACTGTAGAAACAGTCTGTTTGAGGTAAAATGCAGTGTTGGCTTCAAACATGTTGTTTTACCTATTTAATGATTTTTATGGCTTCCTATGAACGGCGGCTTTACAGCAGATCCGTGGAGCGCATGACCAGCAGTTGTACTTTGGTTAGTGTTTAGGTGGGCTGCCCTCTCTTTACATACTTTTTTTCCATTTCCGGATGATCAGTTGAACATTTCTTAGCTAGATGTTTCAAAACTAAGGCTTTTTAAAATAATCTAGCTCAGCTTTAAGCTGTGTTCCTTGGTCCTTCTGATCCTGTTTCTTATCTAATGTTCTTGTTATATACTGAATAAGCGACCTCCCTAACACAGTTGGTTGCTCTTGCTTTTAGTTCAGGTTAAAGTAACGGTTTAAAACAAAAACCATGTATCATGGTCCTTCCTCTTCACGATTGTGCTCTACTCTGTGCTCTTCTATTGGATAAAACCGTAATGAAATACATCAACGTTTGTGGTTGCAATGGGACAAAACATGGAAAACTTTGAAGGGATTAATACATTTGCAAGGCACTGTGTGAGCACTACCATGCCAGCTAAATTCACACAGAATTAATCATTTGGGAAATCTTGCAAATCCGGTGTAAGCATTACTTCTAGTAGATCAGCCTTTTCTCTGGGATGAAAGCCGTGATGAGTCATGAATAAAATCCCTGCTTGGTTCTCAGCATTTGTGCACGACTCAGATTGAACTTTGTCTGCTTAAAATATTTTACTGTCTGACCTTCCCTTACCTGACATTTGAGTTTATAATTGCCTGGTGAGTATAGGAACTACAAAACTGGTGCTAAAAAGCCAGAATAAAAAAATAAATAAATACAAATTTCTTTTTACAGTATTCAACACGTTAAAGTAGGAATTGGCTGACTGTACCTGTCTGTACTGGGAAAGTAAATTGGCATTCACAGTCATGAGCTTTTATTGGTGTTTGCAGGATTTTCAGCTGTTGTCACGAACAGTAAATCAAACGGCCTGACGGTCCTAATGAAATGTGCTATAGTCATGCGGGGCCCTGTGGTATGCATTTCACATTAATGTCCATTCTCTTTTCAATTAATGTCTCGTTTTGCACCATTTTGCAAAGATGCTTCAACAACAGGACAAGCTGTATGACTGCAGATTTATTTCCCATGATGCTCTTTTCTATTAGCTAAAAAACAACAACAATCGATTCATATCTTGACCCATTTTTCTTTACACTTGTAGATAGTCCTGTTATTACTGAGAAGGAAGCAATAAAATTATTACGTCCACTTTTCGTAGTGATACGTAACGTCAGGAAGACGAGAAGAGAAAAAAAAAAATCCGTCGGCTCCCTTGTGCTTCCCTTCTTCTTGCTGCTTCGTTGCAGGGAATTACTCAGCTGTTCGCTTGATGCCATGCAGGTTGTTGGCCTGCAATTTTGTGCATGTTCCCACGCACACTTGGTAGTCTTACATCTGATTGGGTGTGACGATGCATCAGTGTGTGTGTGTGTGTGTGTGTGTGTGTGTGTGTGTTGAGTCAGACTGGGTTGAAAGAAGTTGCAGCGTTTTCAGAGAGCAACAACTGTGCGCCTGCCCCACTTTCAGTCTTTTAATCATGTATATGCACTCGGGGCACTCCTGTGTGCATCTGTGTGCACAGGACTCGTGTTGAGCGGAGCGTTAGAAAGGCTCCTGGTACAGTATATGTCAGAAGGGAATGCACACAGAACTCCCTGACCTTAGATTACCCTTTGCGTGGGTTTGTTTGTGTCAGCGCTCACTAACGCGCACGTAATTTCTCAAACACTACCAGTCGCTGCAGAATTAGCACCCTCTTGCAGCTGCTTTGTTTGGATTTGCTATTCAGACGCCGGCTTTTTTTGGATTGATTCCCTACTCACACTTTGCAGACATAGCCTAAAACACAGGTTGGAGAAATCTGTGGAAGATTAGGCCTAATGAACATGTTCAAATTAAAACAATTATTTTAATTGCCCGCTGTAAACCTGCATTTTAAATTTCAGTGAACGGGAAACTCTGGTCTTTTCCGACCAAGCGCGCAGATGCTTGAGTTGCTGCACGCCGTTTTAGTGACTGCTCCAAGGAAATAATTTAAGTATGACCTTGTAGTGTTTGTAGCCCCCTGGTGCCCATTACTGTGACTAATGTCCAGCATAACAAAAAGCCTTGAAAAGCTGTACTTGACCAGAACAGTAAAAAAAAAAAAAAGAAAAAAGAAAAAAACCCAGCGTGAGCTGCAGGGTCAACGAGTTTCAGTTCACGTCCCGTTCTTTCATTGGTTCATTCATTCATGTCCTTATCTGCACTGTACGTCGTGATCTAGAGGATATAAGTCTCTGTTTTCCAAGATTCCCCTGCAGGATTTCCGAGACGGTTTGAATGCTGCTGGATTGCAGCATATTAGAAAAACTTTAATAACCAAATTAAAAAGACGTTTGCCCTGTTTGTCTCTGTGTTGCCCTGTGATAGACTGGTGACCTGTCCAGCGTGTACCCCGCCTCTCGCCCATTGACAGCTGGAGATAAGCACCAGCACCCCTCGCGACCCCAACAGGGATAAGAGTATTGGAAAATGGATGGATGGATTAGAAAGACACCTCTGGTGCTTTTGCAGCGGTAATAGTCACTGAATAGTTTTTTGTCTGTTGCTCACTGGGCCATCCAGCCACATTGCCACAGCCACGGTTATCATAAGCAGGAAGGGGGGAGTGGTGGCCGAGTGGTTAGAGCACCGTGCTTGCTCTCTGAGAAGGATGCAAGTACCCGGTTCGATCCCAACTGCCTGCACTCTGGGTTCCTGAGCAAGACCCTTAACCCCAGATTGCTCCCCAGGCGTCGCACGGTGGCAGCCCACTGCTCCCCAATGGGGATGGGTTAAGATGTAGAAGTGAATTTTTCCATTGTGAGATCAATAAAGTTCAATTATAAAAAAAAAAAAATTATATTATCTCTGGAAAATTCCCTAAGAATTAGCAGAGTTCCCTGATATACATGGGGTGTTTCTGCACCTCCAACATCAGTTTCCCCTCTACTGTGAAGGAAGAGGCGCCATCAGTGCTTTTGATGAGTTCTCACTAAATGCAAAATCTTTTTTTTACTTTGTTTGTCTTGTCTCTGCTCACTGCAAGCTAATCACTCCCAGACTGTGTTGTTCACCAGTCACGTTTTATCTACTATAAAATGATTTTATTAACCCTATGAGCCTCTGGCCTCACTCATTCCTGCTTGACTTTTACTGCTTTGGTGGGACAAACAGATTTAGCATTTGTATTACATTTAAAAACTCACGACTTCCCTCAGTCTCCCAGCCACCAGCCCATATGTGCAGCCCAGCGTTGCACAGCTACCAAACCCCATAAAGCTAGAAGACAGTCAGGAAGGACATTAATCCATGTATATTCTGTGTTTATATGTTAAATTCTTTAGTTGATCAGCGTGTCACAAATAATGATGAGATGGGAGCGCATTGCCGTTACAGTAGAGTGGTGCAGATGCTTTCACATCCATAGGTCCGAAGTTTTGTGCATGCTCAGAACAGATGGGAGACTCTCCTGCAAACGGCGTCAACGTTCTGGACGACTTGTAATGTAGTGGTAATCCGGCGTGAAGCTGCTGTGAGCTGTGTTTGTCAACATGGGGATTATTCCTTACGTAACGTAAAAGGTTTTAGCGCTGGATGCAACATTCGGATATTTTTTTTTTGGTTTTGTTTAGGTAGCAAGAGTCTCGTTCTTAGACTCGAGCGCTAACTGCAAGTAAGACACGTCTTCCCCCTCAGATTTCTCGCCTGACATCCCTGTCAATCACGGGAGGGAACGTTGCGCTTCAGTTCGTCTCGTCGCCGCTTATGCTCACTGTCGGAGCATTTCCTCCTTTACGGGATCTTTTTTGCACTTTAAAAAGCACCTTGCTGAATGTTCCTGAACAAACTGTTGACAGTCGTGCTCTGTTAAGGCTGACTGTGTCTCCTTCAGCGTAGGTACATGTCTTTCAGTCTCTGTTCAGCTGACAGACAGCAGTGGCTGTTGCAGCATGGCTGTGCAGGGATACTGCGATGGTGTCGGGGCTGTTGAGATGTAGCCGGTACAGGATTACCGCCTTAATTTAGCAACGTTTTGAATATAAATACCACCTAAATAATTAAATCAACAGGTCTCTTCAGAGTCGTTGCTGGTTTTAAATGCCAGTTTTGGTCTGAGGAGTTATGTTCCAACATAAATCTTTTAAGTTTTTTTTTTGTTTTTCATACTTCCTTTTATAATAAAATAAGAGCTTTTGAGTATTTCTGACCAGATCCAGACTTAACGATGACCAGAGCTGCTTCATTTCTGGATTTGCCTCCTGCTTGTGTAATTTAGCTCTTTTTGGTGGTTGGATATCTCAGTTATGTTTTTTTAGACACATCTTGGTCATTATAAAAAAGTATATTTGCTAGTATGTCTTTCTTTAAATAATTTTGTTTTAAGTTGTGTTCTCTCTAAAATAAATAACTGTCCTATAATATTTAAGGTTTAGATCTGAAGTTTAGTTCAGCTGTGCCGCTTCAGAGTTGAGTTTATAACTTGAGACAGGTCTGTGTCTCCGGCCTGTCGAGTATTGATGGCTTCAGCCACCGTGGGATGTTAACAGCCTTGCAGGGTGTGGCCTCGCCGTGCCAGCAGCTCTGACCTTCTAACCTTGCTTATATAACTGATTTGTTTTTCCTTTTTGAAACGGCAGAAGGGAATTTTTTACGGTGTCACGTGCGACACTTCTGCCTAAGCGAATGAGTTCAGCATTAAAGACTGTGAATGTTTGCTGTTTGTTTTTTAGTTCATGGTTTGCCAGAAATTAATCTCTTAATTCTGCACAATGCAGGAGCCTCCCAGGATAACGCACAGTGCTTTGCAAAAGTGTTCATACCCTATCAGCTTTTTTTCAGAATTTGGCACTTTTCAACCACAGACATGGATGAATGTTATTGGGATTTCGCGTGAAAGGCCAACCTACAGTGAAGAAAAGAAAGAAAACTCTGAAAAGTGTGGTGTGCTGTTGTGTTAAGCCCGGTTTAGCATGATTTGAAATAAAACAGTACCTCCAGAGGTCATTGTAGTAGTCACCAAATTAGTCTACCTGCACGTAAGTTAATTTCAGTATAACCACTGCTCTAATTTGACATATTTTACAATTTTTTTAAGGCTTTGGAAGACAGGTCTCAAAATCCTCGAACACCAGGGTCCTGCAGCCTATGGAGGTGTCCCTTACCCTCCACACCTGAATCAAATGGCTACCCTATCTCACTAGCATGCAGTCAAGCTCTGCTAATGAGTTCATAAGAGAGTCCGGTGTGTTGAAGCGGAGACACGTCTAAAAGTCGCAGGAGTTTGACTTTGTGACTGCTGCTTTAGAGCGTTTTGGATAACCGTGGACAATTGCAGCAATGCGTTTCATGTACCAAAGCCCCTGTCAAATGATCCAGTTCTATTTTATTCAAATATTGCAAGCTTTGAGAAACCTACCCATCAAACCATCATCCAAAAATTACTAAGACATGGCAGTCCACTTACATTGACAGGCTGGGCCATTTATCTGGGAAACAGCCAAGAGACCCATGGTTACTCTGGATGAGCTGCAGAGATCCACAGCAAAGGTTGGAGAATCTGCTGACAGGACAACTATCGGTCATGCACGCCACAGATTTGTGGCAGTATGAAAAACACTTGTTGAACGAAAGCCATAGGAAGTCCTGTTTGCATTTTTACACACGCCGCGTGGGGAGAAGATGAGGAAGAAGGTGCTGTGGTGATAAAAAACAAATTTGAACCTTTTGGCCTAAATGTACAAGCTATATATGTGGTGGAAAACTAAAGTCCCATCTCCACAGTGAAACATGGTGGTGGCAGCTTTATGCTGTTGGGGGAGCTTTATACAAAAGGGGCAGGAGAGTAGGCAAACTGACTGAGAAAGCCCAAATAATAATAAGAAGGTGGATAGAAATGCATGTTACACTTTTACATTTCTGTTCCTATCCTTCTGCTTCCCAGCTATGAACTGCTTCTGATTGGTCCGTCTCATTAAGATCCCTGTAATGCGCACTGGAGTTTGCGGTCGTGATGTGGCTGGTCCAACAGACACACACAGGTGGATCAGTGAAGGTTAAAGTCGGATGATGAAACGTTATTTGGGTTAAGGGCAGTGCAGACGGTTGGAAGTGAGCCATGGTCTGACACACTTCCGAACACACACTCGTTTTTGTACGCACTGTCCTTCTTGTTCCTCCTTTCTCCCTGTGTCTTGTCCTCGCCTGGTCACTCTGAGGGACAGCTGGGGGGTACTTTCCATGTGTGCATGTTAATGCACGCCATTATCTATTTCAGGTGTTTTAGGATGGGGGATAGATGCAGCGGAAGGGCCAAGTGTTCGTGCATCAGTGTGTATCTGCGGATGAGAGCACCTGTGCCGCCAGCAGGACGCTGTCACAGTCGCTGTGCTTCCTGACGTACGCTGGTGACTTCCTCGAGCCCCACTGTGAACCCCCGTGATAACTTTTAACTTTTCAAAGTTGACTCACTCCGGTCCAGGAAACTATTCGCTGCATGGCAAACAAACAGAAATATTTGTAGAGGGCGTTGCTGTTTTCACCCAGACTTTTTTAGCTTTACTCTGACGGCGTCTGAGAGGTCGTTTGTGAAGAGCACAAAGCTTTCCCAACAAGCTTGGACTTACTGAACGACAATACGGCCCTAAGAGCTCAACGTCTGTTGTTGTAAACCGGGGAATAACACACGGTTATAGCACAGGTTCATCTTATTTGTGATAAACCTTTTTATGTATTTTCTTTAGTTCAAAATAAATATAATTCAAAATATAAAAGGCATACAAAAATCTACATTTTTACAAATAAAACAAATTTCTTTAATTCAAAAGACTGTCAACTAAATAATAAAAAACATCTAACATTAGCCAACTGTTTTGAACCTTTTTGTTTTTGGCACTATTAATTCAACACTAAAACTACTAAACTATAGAGGACCAGAGGAGTCACTGAAAAAGTAATACAACCAATTCCAATTAAGCATTTAAATCCTACAATTAGAAATCCAGTTTGAAAAGCGTTTTGTAATTGCACATTTTAAATGTAATTATTAAAGAGGACTTGTAAATCATATTTATTAATCCTTTATTGAATACTGCAAGTTGAAAATGTATTTTCAAATCCTATTTCTAAATGGACCTGTGCAGGGTGTACCCCGCCTCTCGCCCATTGACAGCTGGAGATAGGCACCAGCAACGTGTTAGAAAATGGATGTTAAATTCTTTAGTTGATCAGCTTTGTAATGGAAAATAGCTTTAAGCGTGCATGTTTTTATTTTTTTATTTTTTTAGCAGAGGGTTTGTGTAGGGGGGATTTGTGCTTGTGTGGTCCGTCTCTCATCCTGTATTTTGATGTCGGGCTCTTTTGAAGGTGATCAAAGCCAGACTTTACGTGACTGTGTGTCCCCTCTACCAACCAGGTATGTTTGAGGAATGCAGACTAACTTAATCAGGTGGCAACTTGTGGACAATTTCTAAATATTAGTGAAAATCCCCAAGATTCATCTAAACACAAACATCTTTAAGTGTATAAGATACGATAAGATAAGATAAGATAAGATAAGATAGGCTTTATTGATCTCCCATTGGAGAAATTCACTTGCCACATCGGCTCATTAGTCAAAAATCAGAAGAAGGTGCAAAAGTAGGAAAGGTGCATCAGTTATATACAGTGTATCTTCATATATACAGTATGTAGTATTATTACATATCTCTCTTTTAAGACTCCGTCATGTTTTTTATGCATTTTTTTGGTTTTCCCTACTCATCATTTTTGTGCATAATTGGGATGTTGGTTTGTGATCATTGCCTTTTTTTTAAAGGATTTCTAAATAATGATATTAAGCCTTTATCTTAGATATACACATGCACATATGCAGCTATTCAATTTAATTGGGATGTACCAACATATTATAAAAAATTGTTAACTTTGCTGGTTTTAATGCTTTGGCTACAACTTTCTCCGTTTTCCGCTGCTTTGTGAGACATTGCGTCCAACATGAAAACTGTATGATAAACACCAGGAATCTGGTTTTTGTCATTTCACTTTCCAAACACTGTCTCTAAAATAAAAATAATACCTGCTCAGTTGTTGTAAAACCATGAACCATCTCCAGCTTGTGTTTTTTTTAAGCACCCCAGTCTAAAATGCTCCGACGACTCAGATGATTGGTTAAAAACAGCAGCGTGGGAGACAGCTATTCATTCTTTATCTGAGGTGTGTGGAGGCAGGCGCTTTCCAGGCGAAATGCAAATGTGTTTCCTGATGGTGTCATGAAAGCCTGGGCTGTTTATAAAAAGGCCATCTATTTTCATAAACTTAGCTTTTGGTTGTTGCAAAGCTCCATCAGTGAATCATGTGCTTTGCTGCTGTGTCCCTGTGTGTTCCTGCTCATTCAGTCTGTCTGTGCATTTAAGTGTTAAGCAGTTTTTAATCTGAGATTTATTAGAATTAAGTCAGTCATTTCATGTATTCCTTTAGGCTAAGGAGTTATGTTCCTATTAGCATCGTCATCAGCATAATATGACCTTGGCATTTATGAAATAAAAAGTGATTACAAGAGGCCCAGCATGGTGTTTAGTTAGTACTGGGATGATCTGACACTATTAAAAGTTTGACCTTCCTTTTAAAGGTTGTTAGGATATCCGCATACAGTACTACTGTACAGTGTATTTCTGCAATTATTAAAACATAATAAGTACTGTAAGTACCTTCTCATAATTTTGTGCAATTTTTAAAGAAGATTTCAAGTTATGTATGTTCTTCTCTTTTTTTCAGAAATCCCTTTTGCTTTTTACCCAATTATTGGATATGAATATTGGATATGAAATACTACCCACCTAAGTGAAATTACAATCAATAAATCACATTTGAAATGGATAAAAAAAAAGGAAAAAAGACTCCTCCTGAAATGGCCTTTGGGCTTTGCAACGGTACCGAAAAAGCTATAAACTCAATCGTGAAAAGATGCATATTATTGCCTTATTAAAATCCAGTTTGTCTGGAATGGAATGGCTTAAAGGGCAATTATGTTTTAGAGGCAGACCTAACAAGTATGAAACGAAAATAAAATCACAATAAATAAATCACAGTCAGCCTTTCTATTGTGTTTTCCAAATAGACAAGTGTGAGCACAGACGTTCCCTGTCTAGGAAATGCATTTTTTTTACTGCGGTTTGTACTTTTTATTTGTCCTTTAACACTACGACACACATTCTGTTACACATTGCTTTGTTTTAATGGCCAATGTCAACTTTATATGTATGGCATTTCATAACCAAAACATCACTCCCCAGAACTACTTAAAGAGGACTAAAAAAGTAATCTCTTAAACATTATTTATAAAGAATTGCATAGCCTAAGGATTCTCTTGTTCAAAAGTTATATCTGAAGACAATTAGAAGGAGCAAATGCTTATTTTAGAAGCAGCCATTTATCAAACTCCTGGGTAATATTTTTTATATAAGGTCCAAACTGTACGTTATTTGCCAAGTAGTCCAAGAGCATCAAGGTATTCTGACCGTAATTGTTTGTGTTTCCCCACAAACACCCTGCACGGGCCTAAAAGACCGAAACTATATGGCTCCTTTCGCACTAAACATCTGCAACTTCCTCCCTTGACTGGTAGTCCCTCACGATGTCTCAATCCTGTGGCTGCCGACAAAATACATTTACATCTTAATTTATCTCTCAGGAGCGTTCCAGCCTTCTTTGGCCAAGTTGTGTCCGCACGCTGTTGATTGTTCATCTGTACAGCCAGCGCTTGTGTCCAGGCGGAGCGGCGTTTGCACGGTTTTGCACGGTTGCATTCAGTTTGGTCGCAGAGACTTTGGAGCGATATTTCCTGATTATCCTGATTCTCTTTTGCTCTGTTTTAACAGATACAAAATAATGATTTGGTTGTTGCATTGGAACTAAATAAGATAATACGGATGAATCAATTGAGATCTTGACTGGATTCAGCTCTTTGCAGTTGTAACAATACCATCTGGACTTCCTCTTTTAAAGCCGTACCCCACTTTGTCCCTGAAAGAGACGGCTATTAAGAAATGTATTGAAAAGGTTGTGCGTGCATGCATGTCTAGATTCCACAAGTTCTGGTCAGCTTCAGGACAAATTCCCTTCTATTGCATGCATGTTTTAGCTCACATTCACTTTTTTCCATTCACAAGTCATCTACTCAAGTAGCATGGAGGGCCCTCTTAGTCATGTGAGAGTCGATCCCCATAATCGCTGCAGGGGGCAAGACGACAACTATGCATACACACATTTACACCCGAGGCATAATTTGAGCAGACAATTCACCTAAAGCACACGTTTGGGGCACCGCACGTCCGGGATTTGAACCGGGGATGTTCCTCTTGCTCCGAGGCAGCCGTGGTAACAACTCCTCCATCACACATCCCCTCATGTGAGGGAATTCTGATCGAATCAGTAAGACATCGGGCCACAAGATATTAGAAAGAACATAGAATAACATTGTCAAACACTGTGATTACAACTTAACTTAAAACCACATGGTTCACCCCTCATTTCCTTTCCGTCACAACGCTCACAGCCAGAGGCTGCAGATCACATCGAACCGCATTCGTCATGACAATTTCAGCGCTTGATGAAATAGATTTTCGGGTGGCAGAGATGCTGAAGTTAGCAGCGGCGTTGGAGACGTTTCCGAAGTTGGAAAAGAAAGATGGAGCGAGTGCAAACGATTTCATCAACACTAATGTCACAATCAAAGATTTTTTTTCCCCCTCATATCCTGCAGCTCCATTCATCCGCTATCATAAACAGCGTGTTTGTTTCTGAGCGTTTTTGTCATTCGCCAGCTGTAATAGTCGCATGCATGTAGGCGAACGCTTCTAAAATATCACAGCCTACTATTAGCTGCTCTGCAAGCGTTCTTTTTGATGTCGATACTGTGCAAATTACATTGCTGTTACAATTCAGTTTCATTTTACATCCCCTTGATGAGAAACGTTGACTGTTAGAAAGAAAGACTGACGTGCGAGGAGTCTGCATTGAACTGTGTTGATGGAAAGATTGTCTCCTCATGAAGAGCTTCAACCCTCACAGAAAAGCCAGCACCCATTTTCCAATTTTATTTTAGGGTTAATGTTCCAAAATGGATTTTATTCTACTTTTTTTTTTCTTTAATACATACAGTATAAAGCTGTTTGTGCAAACTTTTATTTTTCAGAGTTTAACAGTTAAGCGCAACAATCTCTAAGCGTAAAAGAGACATTTTTGATATTTTTTATCCTATTAAAAAAAAGTAATAGATTAGAACATTATCCTCATTTATGAAACAAAGCATATATCCTGTATGCTTCGCCCTGAACTCAAAACAAAATGCAATTTACAACATGCTGACCTTTTATGTGTTTGAATTCCTGAAAATTGGGAGTTTCTACAGTTGAATGAACTGAACGGGACAAAAATATCCAGTTTTTCTGCATTTGTCCTGCTGTTCACTGTCAGATCCAAATAAGGTCAGTTTGGCAGTACAGTGTAAAGTGTGATGATAATGACACCCATATCCTAAAAATCGAGTCGAATGGGTGCTGAACTAAAAAAAAAAAAACACAGGGGAGATGAAAGACTGTTTAAAACACGTCTGGTGCGCTAATAATTGCATTGTGCCGAAAATGTCAAGCAGCTGAGCTCTATGCAGACACTTTTGTTAGTTTATAAGTGAATAACAAATTTTTTCATGTCCAACATTTGATCTTCTGCGCTGGAATGAAGACATTTTAATATCATAAATGATCTCGTTAAGCCAGGAAACCTAATCTCAACCTTTACGTCTAACATCTCCTTTAAAAATAATGAGTATCCTAAGTTTCCATGATGTCCAGGCAGCACTCAGACTTCTAGGGTGAAAAGTTTAAGTTGGTCTTCTGAAAACACGACCCGGACGGTACAGGTACACTCAGACAGGAACACAAACATGACAGTTTCACCCATGGCTCTGTTTTTATTTTTTTATTTATTTTTTTTACTTTCCGGTTTATAACAGCCTTACCTGTCAGAGTCTCTGGATGTGTCTGTGTATGTGGGTACATGCAGGTGTTTCCATTCCTGTGTGAGACAGGGCAGGGACGGCAGGCTGGGAAGCAACAGTACGGCAGGGTGAAAGGGAGGGGGGGGGGGCACAGACATACAGAGAGCGGGCTGTCGGGAGTATTGAGTTCCCCACACAATGACAGAGAGCCGAGTCTGGGCCTGGTGAGTGGAAGCTGTCTTTTCACAATATTTAGGTCAATGTTTTCCATGAAGCAGACTGACGGGGTTAAACCAGGTAAAAGCTTTGCTCCGTATTGATTCGACCCCTCAACTTGAGCCAAGGCGGATATCGATTTCTGACAAGATACAGGTTAAAAGAGGATATCATCATCCTGAGCCAGAAAAAAAAAAAGCAAGAAAAAAAAATCCACAGAAACTTAGAACACGGTGATTTAAAGGGATTTTTTTTATGTTTGGTTGCTTTAAAAGATTTAAAGATAGCTAGTATTTAACAAAACATCTTCCTCACAAACAGGAAATGCAGAGCTGTTATTGCTGTCTTCTGTAAATGTTTAGAACTTAGTGTTGTGGAGGATCTGTGGCGCTATACTGATTCGTCTTTATAAAACAGCGGGCTGAAAACACAGTGCAAAGCAGGTTGCATTATCTTCCTGCTGTCACTGAGAATTTGTCAAAAACTTCTCTCGAACAAATCTGAAAATGGCGTGCTGTGTTGTGCCAGCGTGGGGCTGAAATCTGACCCCGGTGCAGAATCTGTCTGTCTGCACTCTCAGTATAACATGCAGCAGTAGACCAAAAGAGGAACAGAGGATACAGCTGTTGAAACTGCCCTGTGGGTTTTTATTATAAAAGTTTGTTTGGTTAAAATCTCTACAAAAATGCAGAAAATATCCGCGCGACGTGAGATTCTCATAGCAATAATTATAAAATTAATAAAGTCTTTCTGCAAAGGGCCCATCAGTATCTGTTAGTGTGGCTTACTGTCATTATGTTGCCTTTTGTTGAAGCTGGATTTTTATACAAACTTGGTGTGTGAAGTTGTTTTTGTGTCACCAACGCGTGACTCAACACATTACGTGGACGTGGGCCTTCCAGGTCTCTACGGGACCTGCAAAGCTTGCTTCTCTGCATGTGTGAAATTTGTAACTTGTGGTGCGTTCACCTTCAGGCTCAGAAGTTCCCTCTTGCTGTTCCTTACAATAAGTCCTTTCAATGAGTTGCCAGAGAGCGTTCCGGGGCAAGCAGAGTTTTCCTCCGGCTGAATAATGCATAGTATAGCGCGTTGCTGCGAACTGCTGGTCAGCTGGCTGAAAGGAGGCTCCCATACTTTAGCCCTGCTTACAAGAAAAAAGAACTATTACAGCTGTTTTGAGCATATTTCTGTTTGTGAAAAACAATTTTGTGGAAGTACAACCATGCCTCTTCTTAGGTGACTACAGTCGGGAATCAAGCAGCACAGAGCCAGGCTCTAGCCGAGCAGACAAATACAACAACTAATATCCACTTGCTATATTTGGAGAGTTAATCTGTGAAGAGCAGAACAGTGAAAACATCAACTGTTCTCATTATTTATGTTTATTATTAACAAGGTTTTTATTCTGTGTTTTGAATTCATATGAACAACAATCATCCATCCATCCATTTTCTGACCCACTTAATCCCTCATGGGGTCGCGGGGGTTGCTGGTGCCTATCTCCAGCATTTACTGGGCAAGAGGCGGGGTTCACCTGGACGCATCGGCAGTCTGTCGCAGGGCAACACAGAGACAAACAGGACAAACAACCATTTACACACACACTCACACCTAAGAAGAATTTAGAGAGGCCAATTAACCTAACAGTCATGTTTTTGGACTGTGGGAGGAAGCCGGAGTACCCGGAGAGAACCCACGCATGCACAGGGAGAACATGCAAACTCCATGCAGAAAGACCCAGGGTTGGATTTGAACCTAGAACCTTCTTGCTGCAAGGCAACAGTGCTACCCCACTGCGCCACTGTGCAGCCCTATGAACAACAATCAAATATTATGTAAATTATAATTATTGATATTCTGTGTTATTGTACTGGTAAATGGTATTTTTCTGTTTTAATTAAGAGCAGTCGGACGACGTTATAGATTTTATTTTCCTATTTTATATTAAAATACAGTGAAATTGTTTCCATGACTAGTTTAAATGCATCCAGGGCAGGGAAATACTATAATATCAGCTTGTGTCGCGTTTAGTAGTTAGCCTGCTCACTAAACAATAAGTTATTAAGCGTTTGTTGTAACGTATGGCTACCCCAGCTATGGTTTGGTTGGTACACCAGAGTTGGAGTTGAGAGTTGAATTCCCCGTTAGCTCAGTCACCGTTACTGTAGGACTTTGTGGATGGATGAGCGAAAATAAATGCAAATCTGACTACCGAATGCATTTGAAGTGCACTGCATTTAATATGTGAGTATTGTTCAATGTTCAGCTGTATTATGTCCAGCTCCATTCCCTTTTACTCTAACTGGAATAAGTTCTCTTCACCTTTAAGGCTGCTTAAAACAACAGAATGCCAAGTAGGTGCACCCACTGCGTTTACCTTGACATATGGATAAAATTAAGCACTCTGCAACTTTTTACCTGCCAAATAGAGATTTAATTATTCCTTCTCATCAACACCTCTCATCTTAGTTTAGAGCTAAATGCGCACAGTGGGCGATGTATACCAACACACCATTCAGCTCCTGGTTTCCATGCATCTGCAACTCAGGATTTGGAGATGAAGTCCTCTGCACAGTGGGAGGCGGGCCCAGCATCGACAGGGTAAAGATAAGGAGGAGATTAAAACATATGGAAGGGGTGTTCATCACACTGATTGAGAAAATTCGCACTCTGCAACAGTTAAAGGAGCATCAATGATCGACTCTGCCTTGGAGCCTATTAGTCTCCGTATTGTCCAGAGGTACAGCATGTAATTAAAGTATCATTTGCTCGATTTCTTACTTTTACTCCAATCCTGGGTGCCTGTTGTCGATGAAAGACAGCAACTTCTCAAGGTGGAACTTTAAACGCTACGAGTGTAGCATAAAACTAAATAATTGGTCTAAATCAACCAATGATCGGATGAGACTTATGCAGCTTGACAGCTTGACTTGTGCTTTTTTGCCATTATGGAAGAATAGATTTTTTTAAATGAAAAAACCATAAGCAGCGTTGTTTTTGCTAATATTCCTTATAGTTAATACTTTGTTTCCAACCACAGTGTCGCAAGAAAAAAGTACTTTCTTAAGCCGTGTGCAATGTGTGTAAGTAAAAAGGAGAAGTCCGATACTAAATTTAGACGTTCTTAGATACAAACAACTCTGTGTAAGGAAATGATGCACTAATCAAGTGGCAGATAGTACAGATGACACAATTTCCCTTCAATCAGCATTAACCTGCGATCAGTAGATTAAATACCAAAAAACTACAATAGTATTTTTCTTGTTCATTAAAAGCATCGAAAGTGAAAACTCAGCTTTTTGTACTTTAAAAGTCACGACTGTATATAAATGCTCTTTTTTGTGAGTTTTGTAAAGATAACAGTAAGAGACAAACGCTTACATGCTCCTTAAAGAGCAAATCTGCATTGACTATAATTGTAATGGGCAGGTCAGACCGGAAAAATAAAACCTGAAATCAGTATGGGCCAATACATTGCTGCTTCTCTATTAATGGCTAAAAGAAATCAAATCCCATTTTCTAAGTGTCTACACAACAATATAAAGATGTTATCAAACATGCTTTAGTCCTAAAGGGCTGCTGTCCTGTATGTTTTGTATGTTTTTATGCACTAACATACAATTTCTTTGGTCTAGGTGTGTTGGATCAGGCGCACAAATGAAAACATACAGGAAACTGGTCGTTGACTCAGGAGCTGGACATTTCTGATTTAGTCAAATGTCCTCCCTCCACCTCTTTGCAACACCATGAGGAATTTTGCAAATGTGCTCACTTGCTTCCCCAGAAACGGCAGTATCTGCAGGGAAATTAGAGATGTTTAGTCAGAGGGAGCTACGTTCGTGAAACAGAAACTTAATAACTATGTTTTTTTTTAAGGGAAAAAAGGAGGACACAAGCCTCAAACCGGTGTCTCATGTGGGTAAACAAAGCCTGGTTGCCATGCTGATCGGGCGTCGGTGTATAAATAGCTTGGGTGTTGTTCTGAATACTCCTCAGAGAGGGCAAGAGAGCAGCAGAAAACTGGAATACCAGTGACAGAGACAGTGTAGGACACGGCACGCATGGGTGTTTACAAAGAACAAGGAAAGAAAACAAGACTTTTTTTAGCTTGTAAAAGACAGCGATTGAAAAAAATGTGTAGAACAGTGTCCATTATGGATATTATTTAATGGTCTTGACACACTTTTCTGCCTTTCATAAACTCACTCTGCTTTGAGATATTATCTAATTAGGAAATTTGATCTCGTTTTGTGAATAATTTTGTGAGCACCCGGTTGAAGGGTAAGCCGACAATTGTGCCGAAGGCTGTGAATTCAGCAGGAATAAAACTCTCCACTGCTCAATCAGTAAAATACTGTGCCCTGCAGAAGGAGTTATGCACCTTATTATTTCCTTTTTGTTGCATTAGAGGCACAAACTTCAGTGCTTTTCATTTGGATTTTATGCGACAGACCAACACAACGTAGCACATAATTGTGAAGTGGAGAGAGAAAGGATGGATAGTTTTGAACATTTTCAATAAAGAAAAAAAGCCACCCTGGGCAAGCTGCTCACATTGACCATTCACAAACCCAGCTCTGCATGTCATAAGATTTTCTGTTGGAGAGCACATGAATATAATTTGATCTGAACGACATTTATTGTATCTGTAGTCCCGCTGGAAGACAAATCTCTACCCCAGTCCCAAGTCTGTGGCAACCTCTGTCTTGGCTACCAATCGCGTATTTTACTCAATCACAGCCGTCTTTGTTTGGCCATGACTGTGAGCAAAATCAAGAAATTTGACTTTGGTTACGCTGCTCACAGTGCACAGACATTTTGGCAAACAAATATGAACAGTGTGTTTTTTTTATTATGAATTTATTTATTACATGTAAAGAAATCCAGAATATTCTCATTACTTCTGATGAGCTCGACTGTCCCTACTGGAGTTAAGCCTCCCCGGAGCAAGATATTGCCGCCGCCGTGTTTCAACTGTGTGATGATGTGCGTCATTCATTTTCCTTTACACTGTTCTCTAGTTGCTAACTACAGTAGGTGCCTTCTATGCGCAAAATTTTATTTAGAGGTATCAAAAAATACAAGTGTGTGCCACTGATTTTAGATTGTTGATTAACTGGGGTACACTTCCAGTAAAACTTCACAAAAAGGGAAAATGTATAGGCAAACGCAGGGGTCACCAACCTTTTTGAAACTGAGACCTACTTCATCGGTACAGTGTCATATGAAGGGCTACCCGTACAGACCTTTGAACTACAAGAGTCCAAGCTCACTTTAACTTTTTTAAGGTGCACCGGATTATAAGGCACACTAAATATTCTTCCCAAGCGTGTAATATAACGCCGTCCCTCCGCGTACACAGCTCTCTCCTGAGAGGGAGCGCTATCCGTCTCTGTTGGGAGGACAGAGTAGTTGGCCTTCACTGCTCTGTTTCTAACATAAGGCCAAAATACACATAACTTGTATATGGAATTAACTTATTGGGTTTATTGTTGCTAGCATGTACTCCGGGCACAGGCTGCCTTACATGAATGCACTTCTAGTTTAGACATTACAGTCAGGCAGTCTTGTAGACAGCTCAGGGGACCAATCAGGTAGTGACACAGTGTACCGTAATGCTCCGAATATCCATTAAGCGGAGCGGTTTCGTTGCTAACCAAAGTCATGCTGAAACATTTTAACATATTTTTGAGCACATTGTACCACATAAAATCAGTCAGTAAGCAAAACGGTAATCATATATAAGGTGCAACATAATTTTTTGAGAGAATTGAAGGATTTTAAGTGTGCCTTATAGTCTGAAAAATATGGTAATATAAATGTTTTAATGCTTTTGTCATTTTTAAATTATGTTAATACAAGGATGAATAAAAACGAAGAGCAGGTGAATTTCAAATGCAGCTCACTGGGTTGTTTTTTTTTTGCAATTTAGCTTTTTCCTTTGTTTTTCCTATGTCTGTAATGTTTTTCTGTTCATGTACAGCACTTTGAAGGTCTTGTTACTTAAAAGTGATATAAAAGTAAACTTACCTCACCTTATTCTTTTGAACAGTCTTGTGGGCACCATATATGGTCCTTGGGGGCTTCCTGGTGCCCACGCGTACCATGTTGGTGACCCCTGGGCTAAGAGATATGAATCCTTTCTTATAACACTTTAGTAGATTTTTTTGCTCAAAAGAAACCTTGTAAATGTAAACTGGGGCACAATAGTTGAAAGACGTGCTGATGTCTTTGTCTGTCATTGTTTTGCTGCAGGGAATGTTGGCTGTAGCTGCGGACAGGCAGACGTGAAAAGAACAGAGAGACACCTGAGACGCTTCTCCTCCACTCCTGGAAAGATTCAGTCCCCGCGTCAGTCAGCGTAAAGCTCCAGACAATTATCGGCTCCCGGCTGAGCAAGGACGCTCCACCTTTCTCGCCCAGGTAGCCGTGACTCCTCTGCGCAGGTAAGAGTCATATGGAGCACTCTTTTTTTTTTTTTTTTTTTACAGATGAGCTGCTGTGTTTATCTGTATGTTTGTGAGTAACTATGGTGTCGTTTGTTGCTTGAGAGCAAACTCTGACCGTCTTTGAGAAGGTATTGCTTATGTTGGGTAGTTAGCCCGGCAATAAATCTGTCAGGTATTCAGAAGCTGTCAAGGAATTGATCTTAATTGTGCTCCGGAGTGGATTTCCCCCCGCCAGGCCACTTTTATAACCATGGTAACCAGAAGTGTTTGGTTTTGAATTCGCTTTGATTCATTCAAACAAAAAGGAGCAAAAGCAGTGGTTTTAACTTATGTCCCACTAAGTGCCTCTATGCGGCTTTTTGTACTCATTGAACGGTGACTATGGATTGCTTTATATTAAAGTTTTCCTTGTTTAGCCAGAAAAAAAAAACATTTGTTTTTATTTTTCAACATATATTTATTTTATTTACATTCATTTCTTTGTCTATTATGACATTTCTTAGCTTACCCCCTGAGAAAACCTGTGTTGAAAAGATTTTACAAAAGATGAGTTTGCCTTTTGTCCTGATGTGGTTAAAATATGCAAAATGACATCTACACAAAGATGTTGGTTGAAATCAAAACATTGATGAGACACTAAATCCGATGGGCTTTTTAGTCTCAATTTAGATAAGAGATATGGATTAAAAGGAAAATTACCAAAAAAAAAAAAAAAAATTTAGGCTTAATGTACACAATGACTGGCTGACCTGTAATGGCTCCAAATGTCATGCAGATTTTCAGCTAACTTTTTAAAAGTCGCAAAAAAAAAAGAAGTGCTAATTATGCATGTTTCCATCCACTGGTTTGGAGCGAATTAACCAGGCTATGCAAAGCATAATTTGGTCAGAAGCTGACGTTATGCATGGTTGTAATAAACAGGAAGTATGGAACACACGTCTGAGAAAAAAAATTGTAATTCTGTCATGCCAGCTAGTGCTGGCTGTGCTACTTGCTGTCCGGACACATAAACAGAGATACACAACTTTGGGTGCATTATGAGAATTCCCGGGAGGACGCCGACAGCGGAAACAGTTGATCGGTCACGCGAGGTAAATGTTCGCTAGTAATGTGTTTCCATCTCCCGTTGTGCAGATTTACTCTTTTTGGTAAAGCCAAAAACATTCTTAAGTGAGTGTGAAAACGTTTTAGCGAATTTGAGGAAGTTATTTCAAATTTTGCCTTTTCCATCAACCTTTTCCAATACGATACTTCAAAATGCACATAAAAAAAATCGTTGATGGAAACACGTCTATTGACGTATTTAGCTCCATTCTCTTTCACTCCTTTTTTGTTATCTCCCTCGCTGCATCTTTTGCAACGCCCTTCTCAATCCTTAGCTTGTTTTTCAGCAGTTGTATAGTGAGGCTCACACTCTCCTTTTATGGCAAATAGATCTAATAAAAAGGGTTACTTAGAGTGGAAAGTGGGGAAAGCAATCTTCACTTTTACTATCCTCTAGTTTTACTATCCCTTTTATAGAAGATATATAATATATAAGTCCAATGGTTAAGGTCCTAGAATTTCTCTGCCTTCATCCCCATCTCAATCCCACACTGTGGAGTGTAATTCTCTTAAAATGCACAAGACAATAGAAATAAAGCTCCAACTTAACACATCTGCACATGCATTCATATTAAATGTATGATAAAAATTAGAAAAGAAAAATTGGTGATGTACTATTCCTGGAAACATGAACCTAGTGAGGAGCATTGTGAAAGTTCACTAATTAGAAATGAAAGTTTTAAGTTCTATTCACACAAGTTCCAACTCAATTATTTCATGTTCATATCGTTCTGCCTTAACATTTTGAATTAGCTGCAAAGCCCCAACTTTTTTTTATAGAATAACATATAACTACATGCACCATTTAACTATCAATAGAAAATATGCCATAAACAACTGTTTTCAAACTGCATATTATTACCAGTTTTTATCTGTTGAGTTGTTTTCTGTTCTCTTTGATCTTGTAAACTCTATTTTAATCTGAACAGCGTCTATATTAATGTATATGATTCTATTTGATGAAGTCAAAATGGATCTGAAATTCTGATACAACATGTAAGGCTGTTTTTATTTTGGCCACTTTCAAAACAATACAAGGTTGGAGTTCCTCTTTAAATACCCTTTCCTGATTCTGTTTCAGCACTTTAAGCTGATAAAATCTTCACCCGTGTGAATGAACGCCAATATCTTTGTTGTTATTTTGTTTATGCTAAGCTTTAAGATTGTTGGGAAGATAGGTTAGAAGTGACAGAAGGCTGTTGTGCCTGTAAAATCCACAGTCGGGCAACCACCCATCAAGCACCAGGCTTGCAAAAGGTTACAATAGAACCAGGATGCAGAAACAACGTGGCATGATTTATAAAATATGATAGTAAGAAGAGGAACTTTCATTTTATATTACGTTTAACCATATATCATCCATAAATGGTCCCACCAAAGAGTGAAATATGGGTGCAACTGCCCAAATCTGTTCCCATGTGCACGCACAGAACTCGCCAAGTTCTCACCTTCAAGGGGAAATGTCTTGGCTCTTTTACATTAATGCCTTTAATGTTCTTCACATATCAAAACATGTTTGTTATTCAGTGTGTCCAAGAAGAGCTCAAATCAGGTCAAGGTTGTCCTCCAAAACTGAATAAGTTCAATATGTTTTACAACACTATTAATGACTCAAAGCCCCTTGATAACGTATGGGCACACGTTAATTGATTGAAAATATATTCACACAACGTTAGTAGCCCGAATAATCCCTTTTATGCCTTTTGTTTATTACCCCCCAAAAAGAATGACGGTAACCGACAGCGTCAGTAAATTTGGCTTTGAGCCTCCTTAGTGTGCTGAGGGACGTGCTTCATAACTCTACAAATATGGTTTGAAGTACAGACTAATTCAGTTCTTAGAAGAACTGAATAAATGTAAAAATAAAGGAGTAGAAAAGGAAGCAATAGGGCGATTCTGCAGACATAAAGCAAAAAGGGAAAGGTAGAATGCAGATACTACAAAGGAGATAATACATTCAAATTTGTCAAAACAGATAGACCTTATATTCATATTTATTTTCTCCCTCATACCTTTCTCCTTTCTTCAGCAATCAACTCTGTTAGATGCAAACAACATGTTTTTTTTCCCCCGGCTGACTTATACATTTTGCTGCCTTTTTACATCGTTGACACTTGCTTTTTATCTCTGAGCAGAAAAAAAAAACCTTCAGGAAAGAGTAGACGGAGGAACGACAGTCTAAAAGCTCAGGAAATGACAGGTCGTCACATCAGCGTGATCAACGCATGGCTTTGAGAGGAGAACTTTAAGTTTACATCAGACAGGAAACATGGAGTCAGAACTATTAACTGAAGCATAAATCTTTTAAACTAGTTATGTTTTAAATGATCTATGGTATTTTATTTGCCGTTTGATGTGTTTTGCACATTACACAGCATCATGTGAGCATTTTCTTTGGCATATCTTGTGCCTCTAAAAGGCAGGTAACCTCCAGTCTGATACCATATCTGAACACCACCTGTGTAGACACAGATGGTGCAGAAGAGCCACTTCAGACATGCTGCTCGCACTGTGCCCAAAAACACGCACCTTGCAGTGAGCAATCTGCTGCAAAGTACCAGAAATATCCAACCAGAACGGCCCAAATAGCTGTAGAAAGGACGCAGACTTGGTTTCTCAGGTAGTGCTCTTGTATCGTATGATGAAGACGTCCCACTTTGATGTCTGTCACATCTTTCAGAACGAAAAGGCCCCCTGTAGAACATGGGTCACGTCGAATGGTGTAAAACTGTTACTGTAAATTAGTTTCCGACGCTGCACCCGAAAAGTTTTGAGATAATTTCGAGCCGCACATTTGAGAGCAACCTGAACCCAACAAAGGAGAAAATGTCTTTGGGAAAAGTGTCATTTCCATTTTGAAGTGTCGCAGAGACTGCTATGAAACAACCAGGGCTCTTTAACACGAGCTAGCCCAACATTTTACAAGACTGTATAATTTATTACCTGTTAGTTTTATAAACACTGTTGAGTGGACTGGAAAGATTAATGTCTTACTTTATGGGAGTGCAATCCCTCAACAACTTCTATAACTTTAGTCAGTTTTCTTGGAAAGGTCTGTTCTAATTTGGTGCTTTTTTAAGATAAAGTTTCTAAAGTGCCGATTTACACGGTCACATTTTCATTATAGTTTATATATATATATATATATATATATATATATATATATATATATATATATATATATTAGGGCTGGGCAAGTTAACGCGTTAATTTCGCGTTAACTCATTAGACTATTAACGGCGATATTTTCTTTAACGCGCGTTAACGCATGTTGGTCACATGCTTTTATTTTGTGAAGGTCTGTTGCTGCGGTGTAGGGGTTTGAATCAGAACAGTAGGTGGCGATAATGCGCCAATAACCTCGCTGTCAGCCCAGCCTCAGATTCAAAGAGGAAGAAAGGTGCTGGCCGGAAAAAAACACAGCTGACATGCGGAAGGCGGTGTTTCCCGCAGGTACCGCGAGCGAGCTTAGGCGGGGCAAGGCGGTGAGTTGGCGGCCGGAACAAGTTTTGTGCGGAGCGGAGCGGGGGGGGGGTCTGCATCGACGCCGTCGGTGAAGTCGCTTCTCGTTTCAAAGTATCCATGTATTTTTGCCTGTTTTCCCCCTGCCATTCACTATATGCGCGCGAGAAAGCAACAACAAAAAACCGCGTGTCAACGTCAAATAAACGCAAGCATATCGAGTTAGCAAGCATTTCAGTTTAAAGTTCTTCCAGCATGGAATATGACAGAAACAAGTTAGTTGGAACCACTGCCAAGTTAAACTTTGGTATTGAACATAAAATGGTAATGCTGCTCCCTGCTGTTACCTCAGAAATTGCCTGTTTTTGGTAGATTTTTTCCCCATAAAGAGAATTCCCTGTCAGTGGCAATAAGCTTTAATTTATTATTATTGCTATTTTTTGTTTTACATGTTTAAGTTGAGCTTTACACTAAATATGTGTTACTGATAAGTGCTACAAATGTTACAACACTTTTGTTCATATGGCAGCAGAACATTAAAATAAAAGTGCTCTTTACACTACTTTTGAATTCATTCTTGGAGTTTGTAAATACAATGCGATTAATCGCGATTAATCGCGATTAATCAGTGCGATTAATCGCGATTAAATATTTTAATCGTTGCCCAGCCCTAATATATATATATATATATATATATATATATATATATATATATATATATAAAAACACCTTGGACGGGTCCATTTATATTCAGGTACCAGATTTCCATATGAAACTTCTAAAAGCCATAATACATTCTAACTGTACTGGAAATATTAATACAAAATGCCAAATACTCTATGGCAATTTTATGGTACTTTTATGGTATATTTTATGGTACTTTAATACACAGCTGAGCAACAAACACAGAAATTTGCATTGTTTACTGAAAGCATCCCAGTGACATACTTATAACCTTCGTTAGCTGCAACTTTAAATTCATCTGTTCAAATTACTTTGTGACCACCTATTTGTAAAACCATAAAAAAAAAAAAAATCTGCATGCCTTTGATATCTTCATCTGTGATTAGGATGCAAGAGATAATTTCTGTGCCAAGAGGAAGAGTAAAACCGTGCAGGGAAATCCTGACAGCGCTTTACAAATTCAATTAATTCTCAGGGATAGATTTTTTTTTCAAATTATTTGTTACTGAGATATCCTTTCATAGGTTTCGGTGCAGCCTGCAGGGCGGCTCGCTGCGATGCCAAAGATGTCAAATTACTAATTAACCGAGAGAAGCATCTCAGATGCCTTTAGGTATTCAGCAGTCTCCGGCTGTTTCAGTCTTCGGATAAATGCTCAGGATTCCTGATTTTATTGACATCAGGAGTATTTTGGTCCTTGATTAAAAAATAAAAAAAACAGGTTTACATTACATTTTTTTTATTGCAAGTAAATTACTTAAGAGTCTTTCAGGGAAATGTTGTGTATAAGACAAAATAATATAATTAGCTTAAAACTTGTTCTTAATTTATTACCTTTATTACAGAGAGTTGTTACATTTGGGCCAAATTGCTGCCTTGAGGGGTTAAGCCATTGCGGTAAATAGACTCCGTGTGTGAAAGTGTGGAGTTTCCCTTCTCTGTTTTCCTCTAATAGCTTTGCTCGGCTTTATTTGATCTGGGCCTCTGCTCTCTCGTAGTAGGATTGAACTGTGCTTGGAGGGCGAGGAGGGAAACACACAGTCATTTCTACATGACGCAGATACAAATGAAAGCGGAATAATTGCATAAAGAAAGGGAGAGAAGAAGAAGAAGAAGAAGAGGAGATGCAGAAGTGTCTAATATATCGGGGTTGGATGGATGGATTGGTGGGAAAATAAAGCAGCAGCTACTGACCGTTCGTTTTTTTCAAAGCTAGTATGTTTCCACCCTCCTCAGTCTTGTAAATGTATGTTTGCTTTTAGCTAAAATATCTTGTCCTGGCTGCAAAAAGTTGATTTGCAAAGTATTGACAGCACGTTTGCTGCTAACTTTGGCACGAGGGAAGCTGTTATAAGAAGCATTTCCAAATGTTAGACTAAATAAACATACTGAAGATGAAGGTTTTTCTAAAAAATTCAAGGTGAAATTATGCTAATGCTAAAAAATCCATTTCTTAACGATTTTAGGACACGTTTGCTTAATGTTTGAGGAAATATTTGCTGAAAGCCAGTACTTGATTTCTATTCAGCCGACAAAACATGGTTTCCACAACTTTTTTGGCAATAATTTGGGGATTTGTGAGAAGATTAAATAAAGACACCATTGAACTCTCTTTCCCCTCATTAATTGCTGCACCCCAGCTCTTTGCAACGGTGCTTTCTGGCACAAACACACTCTGGCTGACTCTGCAGGCTGTAGAGTTTAATTACCTTATCTGGTGTCTGAGAGTTCATTCTCATCTCTGCTGGTTGTGAAGAGAAGAGGAGTGGAGGCAGATAAATGAAGGACAGAGGAGAGGAGTGAATAAAACAGTTACTCATTCTCCATGTCAGGTATCCTTAAAAGAAAACTGCGCAGCGAGGAATTTCCCAATCAAGGTCAATCCCTTTTTTTATTTGAAAAAAAGAAAAGAAAAGCCCATATCATGTTTTCACTAGTTGTAGTTCATGAATGAACGGCGTTCGTCAATGACAGTCCGGAACAACTAGGCAAAGCTGAGATCATAAAACCTGGTTAGCATAAAACAGACTGTCAGGGGAGGCGTGATCTCTTCCTGCTTATTAATTTGTATACAAATTAATAAAGTGCACCCTCTCGTTTTTGCCTGGTTGCGTTTGTGTCTTTGGCTTATCTCACGGAGCGACACGAACATGATGGTGTTTATGTTTGTTCAAATGAAACGCTGAAGCTTAGTGCAGAGTCACTGGGTAGCTGCGGGACACCGACTGGAATTCTGCCTTCGGTGTGGAAAAACCTGTGGCTGTGGGTCATTGTTAATGAACCATATGTGTGCTAACAGATTCTGAGTGTGTGTTTGTGAGGGGATGAGGGGTGGAAGCAGCTCCAGTTTCTGACGTTTGCATTGTTCCATTGTGAGCATAGCTTAGTATACTCAATGCTCTGCACAAGTATTTACATTCAGTTCCTTTACAGCCACAACCTTCAATGTGTCTTAGTTGGGTTAAAGTGATGGACCAACAAAAAAAAAATGTGTGTATAGTTCTAAAGTGGAAGGGCAATGCAGTTGAAAAAAAAAGTTTATACATAAAAAAAAATGCAGAGTGTGTCGCGCAATTGTATTTGGTCTTCTTTACTTTGATACCGCTTGATCATGAGGAAGACCAAGGAGCGCAGCAGACGGGTCCGGGGGAAAAGTTGTGAAGTCAAAATAGGGATAGATTATTAAAACAAAGACCAAAACTTTGAACATCTGTTCTCTGCACTATCCTAAAATGTATGCAATTTGCAACAACTCATGTAGAAAACACTGACAACATGTGGACGAAGGTGTTCTGGCCAGATGAGACTGAAACTCCCCCTTTTTGGGCTACATGCAAAATGCCATGGGTGGCGGAAAGCACTGCCCATCACCATGAATACACCATTCCCACAATAAAAAAAATGGTATTGGCAGCTTCATGCTGAGGGGATTATTTTCTTCACAGGACAACGGGAAAAGCTAGGAAGCACAACACACAGCAAGACATTTCCAAAATCATATAAGCATACACTGTGCAAATGCATCATAAAATCTTAATAGTAACTATTGCTCTG
Source organism: Fundulus heteroclitus (assembly GCF_011125445.2). Taxonomy (NCBI): domain Eukaryota; kingdom Metazoa; phylum Chordata; class Actinopteri; order Cyprinodontiformes; family Fundulidae; genus Fundulus; species Fundulus heteroclitus. The sequence continues at coordinate 16,339,351 of NC_046373.1, read as the reverse complement.
CACCATGGAAGATGTGAGACTGCAGGACTTGTTGCTGCAGTGGAAGCACTTCAGACAGATCTGACCGAGATACAGCATCCGTCCAGCAATAAGTGGACGGCAAGGTACGGGTGTGATTATTAGAGTCTGAAAAGAAGGAGAGGAGGAGGAGAAGACAGCTGTGGACACTCTCATGGCCGGGGCAAAAGGCAATAAGAATCATGCGTCACTCACAGCAGGATTTTCCCGGAATATATCTGACATGGCTTAATATTAGCCGGTCAAAATGAATCATCACTGTCCAGCAATTCAGACTCATGAATAGAGACGTTTCAGATTCTGTTACAATAAAAGATTTTTGGCTAAGATGGCCGACTTTCGAACCTTTCAAACTTTGCTTTGGAGGCTTAAAAAGCCTTCAGACTAAGCCTCAACCTACTGAAATCAGTAGGAAGACGTGAAAATGTATCTTAAAGGAGCTTTTAGCAAGTTTAAAGGTAAAATATATTTTTTTCTGTCCCATACATGCCCTTACAGTTGCCCCACGTCTACAATTAGTTTTCCTCTATTTACCGCAGTTGCGTCTATAGGGTGGATTAGTCAGTTCATGAGGGAGTGATATGGGTCACATTCTCTGGGCGACAGCTCTTGTTCAACTGGTTGCTTTGTTGAATCTCTGCTGTGATTGATGCATTAGCGGGAGAACGCGGGCTAACTTTCTTACCTCAGAAGACTTTACGCATCTAAACAAGACCTGTTGCTGTTGCAGCGGCAGATACTCCTTTTCTCCCATGCTGCACGACGCTGGTGTCATTTCAACTTGTCGCCAGCGGGGGCAGACATCTGTAAAAACTCTGGGACTTGCACCATGCACCTTTAATTGATGCCCTTCATCCAATCGGACTGAGCTTGAGGTATTTTATAAAGAAGAATGAGCACAAATTTCACTCTCCAGCTTGTAGAGAAAGAAGACAATTTACAAAATGATACAGTTGCTATTATAAGAAGAAGCATTCTGGTTCTCCTTTGGTTTCCTTTCTATATTGTGCAACTTAACTTCTGCTGCATTCTTCCCTGGTTTCTCTTGTTTTTCTCCCTTCTTTATAGCATTAAGCAGTGAGTAATGATGGCTGACATCATCTCTGGCTATGCTAGTCCTGACTAATTGGCCAGAGCAGTCTGACTGCATTAGATGTTATTCCTTTAGGGTATTCCCTGTCCTCCGCCTCCACTTTTTGAAAGATAACCCTCATTGTTTGCATAGACTACAGCAACGCATTGCCTCGGTTGTGCTGGCTTTTATTGCATTCGCGGCACGACAAAAGCAAACTGCGTTTGTTGAAAGCCGCTCGTGAAATTAGCACGCCTGATTCATATACGCGGCGTCTCTTTTAAACGTGAGAGATAAATAATGTTAAAAGCTGTGATTGCTGTCGAGCTTGACTGCTCTCATTAATTGGCACCATCAGAAAGGCACGTCTCGGGGTATCTCGAGAATATTACAGATGCACTACGGGGACGCTAATGTACCTCTGAAATGTCTTTGGTTATTGTGCGGATGCTCTGCGAGAGAACTATAAAGCTTGAAAAATGAAGTTGCGCCCCGGATTTACAAACAGCCTCCACTCATTTTCTCCTCCCACCCCCTCCCTCCCTCCCTCCCTCCCTCTGTCTGTCTTCTCTCCTTCACTTTAAGTGCCACCTTTTCAGGCAAGATAAAAGGATTACAATAATGGATTCCTCCCCTCTTTACTCCTGACTCCTGCTTGCTATCCTTCAACATCTCCCCTCTGTACATTCTGTCCTGTACATCACCCTGGCCACGAGGGCTGTCCTCTCGGTCTGCGGCTTAGTGCAATCGCACCAGCATGCAGTAGGCGCGCCGTGAAAGTTGGAGGCAATCGAGAAAAAGCGATGATAGAAAAAAAGGAAGGTACAGGTGGGTGCAAATTGGCGAGAGTGATCACTTCATAGGAAGATAATCACCAAATTAGCCATGTTGGATCGTTTCCATAAAACGGAAATGTCTTTTACATGATCAAGGAGCCGCTAATTCCTCGCCACCTTTTGGCCTCGCAACGCCCTCTTAATGAAACACAACATTGGCGTAGGGGAGCAGATAGTTTCTTGATTAAATAATGCATCAGTGTTCCGTCTTCATGGTTTGCCCTGAATGGTGGGGGGGCTCTGAAGTAATCAGGAGTTTATCATGACAAACACTTCTCACCACTTGAGCTCCGTTCAGCAGCTTTGGCTTTTAGTGAGATGAATGGGCATGGCCTTTTGTGTTGCCTGGGAAGTCCTCACGCTGAGACCCACCGACGGTTTATTGCTTTTTACAACTAGTCTCTATGATAAAGTGTCATCTCTCTCTACACCCACTGTTTTCCTACCTTTCCTGTTCTCTTCATACGTCAGTCTTCTTGTGGCTCACTCTTCTTCTGAGCTGTTACTTTAGTTTTTCATTTTTTCCCCCCTCTTTGTCAACTCTGTCATCACTTTCTACCTTTCATCTTGATCCTGCATCCTTAGCCTTCCCGCACTTGGCTCCTCTGCTTCTATAGTTTTCACCCCTCACTCACTCTGTGTGTGTGTTTAGCTTCCTTATGGTTTGGTTATCTGGTTCATTCCCTCTTTTAATAGTTGGCAGCATCACTGGGTCCATTTCCCCTCAGAGCTCCATTTCCTGGAGTCTTTTATTTCACCTTGCCATTTCTTGCACGTTGTTTTGACTCTAACGTGCAAAACTGTGCCGTTTGTGTAAATTACACCCACGGATGGAAACGCTCCACACCTAGGAGGTGCCCTACGGCCACTTTGTCTCCAACATCGTTATTTCCAGCAATGAAACTATAACTAATGTTTCTTTCATTGCAATCGCGCTTTGTAACTGATTGCAAGTCACTCCAAGCTCCATAGAAACATGGAGCTGCTACTAATTTCAACACTGACAAGAGGGAAGAGACAGCACCAGTCAGTGTTGTGCCAAAATTAAATATCATATTTTATTACATTGAAGCCTAAAAATCTTGAAAGTATGAAACACAGATTAAAAAGTAAGTAATTTTAAAAACAGAATAGGGCCTTTTGAGTATCGCCCTTTAAAACAAAACCCACCTAAATTTTTTGGAGAATCCTGTAGCATCTATGACATTAATGCATTAAAAATGTTGAGCTCTGTATGGTTGTAATCAGAAGAAAAGTGATCTTTTATTGACAACAAAAGTCATTACTGATAAACTATATGAAAGGGATTTGTCAGCATTTATTAGGGACAGAGACTTAGTGGAGCAAATGTGAGTAAGCTCCATGGATGTAAACAAAAGAGTTTCTCCACCAAGGTGGTGCCTCACATAGAGAAAGTGTCTTCTTTTACAGCTGTGTTTACATTTTAGTACAAAATATCAGTTGATCTTAATATATATTGCTTTAAATCAATAATTTCTCTGTCCAAATGTTCCTTTCCCCTGATTATCCACGATAATGAACTACATCAGTTACTTTTAAAAAAATTATGTTTGTGTTTAGCCTCTCAGGAGTAATACACAGGCTGATTATGTGGAGAAAAGTGAGACATGCTCTCATTCATGGCTTCTAAGCAGTCAGGTAACACAGTGGTTGGGATAAATGGCAGGGTTGACATCTGTGGACTTCAGAGTAACAGGGCTGGTCAGAATCTGAGTAGAAATAGAAATGTCTCTAAAGTCTGCCAGAATTTTAGTGTTTTGAATTGCTTGTTTTCACAAGTATAGGTAAGCCAAGCTCCCAATAGGGTGTTTTAAAATCCCTCAGTGGGCTGCCGGTTTAAGTCCCTGAGCTTTGAGACAACACATCTCCTGACTACTTCTTCTTAGAAATGTCAACTTGTTGAACTCAACCTTCTGATTCCTAAGTATTGAAAAACTTTGCTGGTTTAAAGACCTCATAACATGGCTTTGTGGAGGCTACTTTCTTATTTTGTACCCATCAAAATTAATAAAACAATTATTTATGTACGATATTTTTATTTTTCAGTAAAAATTTATAATTTTATTTTGGACCACTCTACATGTTCTGTGGATGTATTATTTTTGAAAAATGAATCGTTTTGATGAAAAAGTTGTAGCTATAACCTTTAAACCACAGTAATCGTATGACATGAACGTTATGTGTATTTAGCTAAAGCCTGCTGTTCCGCCACTATAAGAAATAGATGCACTACTACAGTTACTATGTGGAAAAATATAGCAAATGTTCTTTAATATAAGGATTAAACACGTTCAAGTTTAAATGTTATTCTGTTTGAGCCTCTCGTTTTGATCTTTTTCTCATGTTGCTTTATACCCGTGTTCCACTGTTGTTGCTTTTTTCTCCTTTTTGGAGTTTAGGATTATAACTGGAGTTTCCTCTTGGGCTGTTTCATTTAATGCCGCCCCGGTGTTCTCATGACCAACTTGTAATAAAACTATCCTTTAATTTTACCATCAGCCTTTCCTTGATTCTGGACCATCTTTTGCAGCACAGGTACTTTTATTGATGATTGCATAGTTTGAACTAGGTCTCCTATAGGCTACATCTGTTTAACAGAAAGCCCATTGTCGGAAAAATTGATTTGCCCACATCTGAGAACGAAAGATAAATTACACTTGCCGTAAATATTCTTTGTGCATTTTTTATTATCTCTCTACCAAATTAAATCTTTTTCTTAGACTGAAGAACAGACATTTCATTAAAGCAATTGTATAATGCAGCCCCTCTGTGCGGTAAGGCAACACAGATGTGCCGTATTGTGATGTTACTTATTCAAGTGGTGTAATAGCTCTAGATGGGGTGCCTGCTGTACACTTCAGTGAGCCTAATGACTTCACAAGAGTCTGTGTTTTGATCTAAATGGAGGTTTCACTAAATTACTCCGACTTCAACATTACGGACAGTTGTTATTTACCTAGAAGTACTGACACCGCAATCAATTGTTTCCCATCTCCTCAAAGCAAAGATTTCTAGGTACTAGGGACTCCAGTGTGCGTGTGTGGATGCGTCTCTCTGAGTGTGTGTGAATGTCTTTGACAGTCAGGATTACATAACAGACATGCCTGTTGCTGCAGGTCACCAGAGCAGACACTCACTCACTCACACATGTAAATCATTACAAATACCAGCATGCGGTGGAGCCGAATGTGCGCGCTATTGCAAGCACACACACACACAAAAACACACACACACAGGCACTGTCTCATCCGTCTCGCAGATCTGTTTAACCCACAGGGCGATTGAATCTTATTTCTACACATATACACATATATCATGCCATCTTTTCCCTTTAAAAGGCAACATTTTATAGCCTTCCATCCCTCAGCAATGGCTTTCCTGGTAGCAGGTTTTAAGACAGTTGTATCTTTGTTGCATTTTTTTTTTTTTTTTTTTGTTGAGAGAAACGACTCAGTTCCTGGAAAGTGCTTAGCTTGGGACAGAGCATGCAGATGGTCATATGATATGAGAGGGAATAAACAAACGTGCAGTTGAGGCTCTGAACTCCTACAGGAAGTTGGTCCTTTTGCCCTTTGAGCCCTCTGAGTTGTCTATGTAACTTTTATCCATCGGCCTGGGAGCTTTATTAAGGCATACCATACCTGGCTCCAGAGTCATGTTTAGATAATTTTTTAAATGTTATATTATTAGTTGTTTAATTTAATCCGATGTCTTAAATTATAGTATTCCAATTGTGACTTGTATGTATTTATTTACTGAATTATTTATAACATATACATATAAATACCATGCAATCTGTTTTAGTTATTTTAATTATAATGTTTTCTTCTATTTATACTTATTAATCTATTTAATTGTAATTAAAACATTTGAAATTATATTTCAAATGTTTAAGAACAAATCTAATGTTCTTTTCTTCTTCTTTTTTTTAAGGTGTCCTGTCTGGCAGTGTAGCGTTAAGAATTGCTGTTTTAAGGCCAAAGAGAGCCCAAAAGATTTTACTTTCACAGGTGGAGCCTTACTGTTTTCGGCATAGTGCTCCGCTTGATTTATACATGCAAAAATCTTGATTAGATCTTATGCTGGGACTAGTTCATGTTCAATGGACACAAAACAGGAAAGCAGAAGAGGAAAAAGATGAGACAAAATGCTAACGGGGAGAAAAGGTGACAAAAATAGAGGAGAGGAAAAGGAGAGAACAAAATAACATCCTTGAAGTCTGCTTCTACACCTGAGAGATATAGAAAGAACAGCAAAACCAACCGATAAAGTATTATAAATCTAATGTTCGAAACAGTCTGTTTTTAAAAAAAAAAAAAAAACTGGTTGCAATAGTTTGGGATTATTTTTTTATTTTTTGTATTTATTCATGCCTTGATTGCCATGATTTCATCACATTTGGTGATATTACATGACCATAACTAAAACTACTACTGTACTAACTTCAGTGAGTAAAATAACCATAGTATGTCTAGGTGGTATCGTATAGCTGAGCAAGTTATGTATAAATGATAAATCAGGTGCCTTCTTGTCTCGCGTAGCTGCTTTGGTTGTGTAACTCGTACCAGCAGTAGGATGTTTGAGCTTGAAGCGATAAAGATCTGTGATTTGATTCCAGCATGCCAAGGTTTTATTGTTGCTGTACGAAACATTATCTTTCGCTTCTCCAGGAGGACATAGTTTTCACCGCTGCACTGTTTGTTGCATGCATGAGAAGGACAAAAATGCAGCCCAACCCAAAACGGGGAAGAATATAATTTGATGTTGCTTCTAAAAACTCAAGTGCTCAAGCACTGTGAAAATGGTTCCTACACTCAATTTTTGGGAAGAAAACCACAAACTAACTGTAAAGAAGGATCCAGGTTCACATTCGGCCACTAAGGCCAACACATTCAGGGGTAGTTAAACTAACAAAACAAAGTGGCAAATACACTCACAAACGCGTGTGTTTTCATTTGTGTTTGTAAGTTGTGGTATACTGACTGCACATGAGTATTGTGTGACAAAATGTGTCCCGCCCAAGTAAATGAAGGATTTGGTGAAGATTAGAACCACGAGATGCTGCAGATTCAGTTTTATGACGGCGTGTCATCATAACACGGGTTCCTACTGATAAGAGCTGCTGGCAGTTCTCCTGAAAGCTTATGGTGGGTTGTACCGGGTGCTTTTTCAAGCTTTTTTCTGTGCTAACCCGTGTTACCTTTAAATAAAAGTAGTAAAATCACAATCAAAACATTTTTTAGAGAATTTTGGGTAATTAGCTCAAAAATTGTTGTTGTTATTTGTGGATGGAGCAGATTTCTTTTTTGTTATTCTTATGTGGATGCCTACAGAAATCTCCTGTGTGTTGGAAAGATTGCTTTTTTGACAGGAAATATTCATATAAAGATGACACTACAATTTTCCTGGCGAATCATTTGCTATAATCATTGCTCTTTATTTGCATCTTCATGTGCCGTTTTCAGATGTTATTGCAACCTCGTGGCTCAGCATGATTATTAAAGTTTATTTTGTCACTCATTTAATAATGTTGGCTCTGAGATATATTTAATTTTTAAACTGGGGAAAATATCCATTTTATATCCATATATATCATTATATATATATATATATATATATATATATATATATACATACATTTTATATCCATATATATATATATATATATATATATATATATATATATATATATATATATATTTAGACTTGTGTAGTAAAGGGCAAGATCTCAATATGAGTAGATCCCAACCCTACTGTCCACACACATTAAGGTACATGTGTGTAAAGCGAAAGTCTATTTTGGTTGCATGGAAAGAATTTGAGACAAGTATGATGGATGGCAAAGAATATTTTTAAAATACCAGCTTGTACCAGAGAAACCTCTCTCCTGTAAACTTAGATGGACTGACATGGTGATTAATTAAAAATGTATTGCAGCCTGTTTTCATCCCTTTTCCCTTTTGCCTCTCTGCTCCTGCTCTAACATGGAATCTGTATAGTTTTGGTATATTTGTTAGACGTCTCTGTTGCTCACAGTTTCTTTTTTTGTCCGGTGAATGCAAACGTACGTACTGTATACACGACAAAACCGTGGAGGTCCTGTGTGGAACATGCTGGGGTCCACTTTTGGGCACTGATTCTATTCTAAATGAAGCCGGAGTTTGTGAATTATTGAAACGCCTGTCCTCTTTTCCAGGCTCCTTCTCTTTCCTCTTTCCCTCTTTAGATCTCTATTTTTCTCCCTGCGTTCGTCTCTCCCAGACACGCGCTCACATCATCTCTTATCTCTTCTTTCAGATTGACTTGCGGACCGGTGGTCTCGTATGTGTGGATGTGTGATATTTGGAGCGGGATGTTGGTTAATCTCATGTTGTCCTTTGGGAAAGATTTGGCCCATATTACAGCCTGCTATTACTGCGTCTGAAACCTCTCGTGCATTGAGACAGTCATTATTTACTGCTGCTCGTCATTCTTTGCTCCCTCGCTGGCGTTTTATTCATGCAGCTCCACCCTGCCTGGAAACTGCAAACGCAGAGATCCAAATGCATCAAACTTCCTTACATCTATACATGTTTTGTTTCGCTTCTGTCCAAAACAGATCTAGTTAACGATTATAAAAAAAAAACGATAATAACCCATCTCAATGTAACACCTAACGAGCTAGATAAAGCAAAGTTGTTGTTATATCATTTACCACCCACAGGAACCGCTGGGAAAATACTTTTATTCCACCTTCGGCCTCACCATTTATCATCCAGAGCTTATCGCTGACAATGACTCTGCCCTTTGTCTTCTCTCTCGGGCTGTCACACACTTCCGCATAAATGTTGATAATCGGGAACGCTTGTGAAATGATTGGCCGGGCCGAAGATGGGCCTTTTTGTTTGTATAGATTTGGTGCCATGCATGGGTGCTTGGTGCCAACTTATTCCTGATTGTAGCTGATTGTGTGCTGGCAGTGGGGTTGGTCTTTATTGATATGGCTGGAGGAGATAAATGGTGTGCTCAAAAGAACGTCGTCTCTACTGGGAACTGATTCGACAGAATCTCACAAAAGTGAGAACACCTATAAGATGTGAGTCACATGACACCGGGGGAGGGAAAACGGCTAATTGGCCACGACTTGGACATTTTCACCTACAGGTGTCCTTACTTTGGTTGCCAGCTGTTTAGGCAATAACGGCAGCGTGTTGTTATTTTTAGGGGACTCCGGATTTACACTGTTATACAAGCTGTACACTGACCACTTCATAATGATAAAATATTTACAAAAATGTGAGGGGTGTACCCACTTTTTAAAGATACTGTATGTTTCATGTCTAATATATCTATATATGCTACTTTGTCTATTTGTTAAACTTTGTTGATGGATATGATTGAAATTTGATGCATAATTCACCCTGGTTTGATTTATTCTTTATTAATGACAGTAAGAATCAGGAAATTTTGTGTTTTGAAAGAAACTAACAAAAAAACATATTTTGCATCCCATGTGGGATCTTTATTATATAATTTTGTTAAAAGTTTGGTGTTTATAACCTGTGATAATTGCATGGTAGTCTGAGAGTTGAGAAAACAACAGTTGGCCCCTATAAGGTCCAGGAGAAAGATGGCAGAGGGCTCCTGATGTTTTAATTCCTGTTTTACTTTATGCTCAGGTTTAACTCTGTACATACACACAAGGCCGGCGTATAGGGGAGAAAAGTTAGGATGATTCCAAGGGGAGAGTTTTATATATTTATATGAACTTTTGGGATAATTGTTATTTTTTTATTTATGTTTTCATCATGGGGCCCAAAATTCCTGGCTGCACCCCTGCTTATACTTAATAGAAAATACTAGGAAAATGGTGCAACTGTATTTTTCACAAATTAGCTTTTGCACAGGGACCAGTTTCATTTGGTGAGCCATCTTGTAACACTAACGTCAGACTGTTTGACTTCCCACCTTTTGGCTTTGTATGAGCAGCAGATTCACAAAGCAGACTGCACTAACTACATGCTGGAGCAAACGCGTCCATTAAGTGAGGACATGGCAGGAATGTGCGTGTTTTGCACCAATTCACAGTTGTCTTCACCTAAGGAGACGCGAGAAAGTTCCTCAAAGATCTATTCTTTTGAACCCTTTAATATTTTAATCAAAACTAAAAACAAACATAAAACTTCTGAAATGACGAGACTCAACTGAAACTGTAAGATAAACATTTGAGTTGGGGAATCAAATCACAACGTTACCTCCAGCATTTGCTAGATTTCCTCAGTCTGCCTCAGTTGCAGAGTTAGGATGGATCTTCTTTACAGAGTAAACTTATTTAAGGATTTATGACTTTTGCATATGAAGCATCTGTTGACATATTCCACAATCAAGTCTGGATTCTGTAGTCTAAAAATTGGATATATGAATTTAAACACAGTCTGGGAAATATATTTTCTCTTATTTTAAATCTTAGACTGGAAGAGAGACAGAAATCTCCATTCTGTGACATCTGTGACCCATTATTCTTTAGGTCTCTTTATTTCTTTCTTTTTTCTTCCCATGCACCGAAACTACCACAATATTTCTGCAGATGCTATTATCTGTGCAGCAGGCATAACAGAAAGAGCTCTAGTCTTCGGGAATACTAAGCAATTTGTATGTCTGTAATTTACATTCATATAAAGAAACATATGCGGGCTTTCCCCTACATGTACGCATAATGCTACATTTAACTGTAGGCAAACTGCATCGGCACAGAGCGACTCAATTTGATTGGATCAAGCTATTTCTGGATCAGATCTTTCCATATTTACAAAATACTTGTGTCTTGTAAATATGTCCACAAATATGTCCCACTGTTTGCTAAGATCCCCGTAATTATTCATCACCCAGTTCCTGCTACAATTTCACTTAACTCACAATATAACTGATATATTAAATGCTATTAATTGTAGGTTATAATGGACTGGATTTAAATCCGGAATAGTCCCATCCACAGGTCTGAAGTGTGTTCTTATACTTTTTTGTTTGTGCTCTGTGTCGCAAACACTGCCTCCTCTGTCCTCTATGCTCCTCCGCATTGATATGAACATTTACTGGTCCAGTTGTTTATGAGTCTCCACCCTGGTAATTTTCCATTGGCTAATTCGTTCTTCAACTTAAATCTATTCCACAGCAACCCTATATTTGCTATTATGACAATCAGTCTGAGTCATAAACTGTTGCTTTGCAGATAGGAACAAAAAAAATGTTTACTTCATATTCATGTGCTCTTTAACCTAACGGCTATACGACCTTGCTTTTTATGATGTTCTTTCTCTTATTCAACACATACTCAGATTCTAGCCAAAAGCTTTTTCCCATAACATTGTTAGACATGTTTGTGTATGTATGTGATTCAGCACAGAGACAGATTCAAAGGCGTCTAAGCTTTGTCAGCACACCCACTTGTTTGAGCTTAGACACACAGACACACGATCCCAATGGGTTTATGTAGAAACTATTTCCTGTTTGGGGCTGGGGAGCAAAGGGAAGTAGTGTGGACAAAACATGACGCAACAACACCAGCGGGCTTCCTGTGTGCTCTACCAGGACCTGGGTGGTACCAACATTTTTGTTGTCTGGGATTCTTAATGGACCAATTGTTGAGCCACTAAAAATGATAAGTTGAGCCGAAAGCATCTGGTCAATCTATTTAAGATGAGATAGGGAGGCATGGCTAACTCCAGTCGAAAGAGAGTTACAATAATCCAGGTGTGAGATGATAAAATCATGGACCACTGTTTCTAAGTGGCCTCTAGACAGTTAAGGCTTAATTTTTGACTCAACTGACAGAAAAAGGACTTTACAACAGCGTTGACATGCGAGTCTCGTTTTAGGCTGGGATTCATTATTACACCTAAGTTAGTGATGCTGGGTTTTTTATATAGGGCAAAAGAGGAAAAATCAAAGGAAGGGATACAGCTGGAGGCAGTGGATTTAAAAAGCACAACCCCAGTCTTGTTTTTCATTGACCTTCAGTAAATTCAGTGCCATCCATCCCGGGACGTCAACAAGACAATCAAGGAAAGGCTAAACACACAACCAATATGTTTTAAAGGGAAATAGACGTGTCAGTCATGAGTTAGAGGAAATGGCACATGATACTTTCTAAAAATAGCACCAAGTGCAAGAGCAAACAGGAGAGGACCAGAAATAGAGCCCTGAGGTCCACCCCAGGGGAGCGCAGCAGAAGCAGAGAAAACAATCATCCATCATGACACAGGAGCTCCTGTCAGAGCACCTAAACCGCCGAAGAGCTCAGCCGGTGATGCCCACCCACTGTTCCAGTCGGGAGATCAAAATGTTATGGTTCACGGTGTCAAAAGCAGTTGCTAAATCTAAAAGCATGAGTAAAACACATTTCCCAGGATCCATTGCTAAAGGTATGTAATCTAAAACCCTTATAAGAGCAGACTGGAACACTTCTATTTTTATAATTAACTAACAAGACCTTTAGGTGAGTGTAAACATTTTTTTCCCCAAATTATGGACAGAAAAGGTAACTTGGAGATCAGCCTAAAATTAGACAAAGCAGAAGGATTGAGGCCAGATTTCAACAAAAGTTGCACCATAGCATATTTAAAATTGCTCCGTACCACGCTGGAGGTCAAACTACTGTTAACATTAAGGATAAAGGGGCCAAGAGTGGGAAAAAAAACTCCATATGAAGAAGTGGAGAAACATCATCACTGTGGAAGAAAGATGGTTTCATACTGGTAAGCAGTTTTTCTAGAGACGAAAAGGAAATAGGCTCCAAGTGATCAGGAAGGCACAAAGATGGACACGCACATTTAATCCAGTAACCGACCATTTGCACGGCAATTTGTGTTCGTTTAGCCTCCAAACCATAAATTATTTGGATCATTGGACTCTTCATTTCCAGCCGCCTGTCCTGAAAACTCTATTTGTTCTCATGTTCTCATATATATATATATATGTATGTATATATATATATATATATATATATATATATATATATATATATATATATATATATATATATATATATATATATATATATATAGATAGATAGATAGATAGATAGATAGATAGATAGATAGATAGATAGATAGATAGATAGATAGATAGATAGATAGATAGATAGATAGACATGTCTTTAGGAGAGGAGAGGACAAGGAAAAGAAAAGCTTTGATGAGCTTGTTTACTTATTCAGAAGGTCTTTAATCATTTAATTATTGACGTTAGTATAATTGTGCATCTAGATCAAAATTTAAAAGAAGGGCATTAAATAAAAATTATGGATGTTAAATTAAGGCTACAGCAGCATGTGTTAATATAGCAAATCAGCTTATTTTTGATATATAGATATTGACTACTTGGTTTTATCAGAAGTTATTGTCGTATCAACATTTTTAATAAACCTCTGAAATTCTGCTATGGCCTTTTGTTTTGGTTGGACCACCCCAAGACTCTTTGTTGCCCAATCCAACAACCCTGACCAAGGCTTACTGAGGCACACCTGCATTTGTAAGGACTGTGGTGTTTTTTGCTTTTGTAAACATAACTTTACCATTTGTTTGCTGTAAATACATTGTTTTAGGACTGAGACTCTTTCTGCCCTTCACTTGTCCACTTTCTTAAGTGAAGTACATAAAATAAATTCAAGAAATTCATGGAGCTCACAGAAAGTGAATCAAAAACCATCAGAGGTCTTTAAAAGACCTCCAGGAAGCCTGGAGAACAGCTATTAAAGTCCACTTTAAAAGACTACAATAAGGTGTGACTCCTGGAAAGCTAACTATGAAGAAACAAGGAATGGTTTTAAACGTTTTTTTTTTTTTCAAACTATGTCGAAAGTGTGCATTTTTAATGGTCTCAGTTTTTTTCATGTTTAACAAATTTTCATCCCACAAAGAATTAAAGATTTGTCAGATTCATGAAGCATTTGCCGAGTGGACATTTTAAGCCCAAAAACGTGGTCCCCAACTCTGGCCGTCGGGGTCCGGTCCTCTGCAACTTTTGGGTGTATTTCTGCGCCAACAGACACGATTTAAGTGCTTGATTTTAAACTGGCTCTATGTCAGAATTTAAGTGTTGACTATGTGTCACATCTTGGTGCTCATCAAAACAGAAGAAGTGTGATGTTTCACACTGAGGACAATTATTCTTATTGGATTTTCTATTCTGTCTGGTTGTAATCTCTCACTGACGAGCTGAGGGAATACAATTAGCATGGCTCGCACAGGAAGTACAATTAAAAGAATTACCCAAGTTTGCTTCAATATCAGATCTGATTAACAATCAGAACGCCTTGTTCTTTGCGAAATGATTTCTATTGAAAACATTTTCTGAATTATATACAAAAACCAACCAATGCAGAAGTGAGATCTGTTGAGAGAGGAAAAAACATAAAGAAATGGAAAGGGGAAAGTTAATCATGAAGTGATTCCTTGACAGGCTGGTAAATTCACGACTTGGTACTTTATACAATTTTGCATTGACGTTTAAGAAGGTTAAAATATTTTTTTTCGGTCTGCCGCTAAGAAACGTTGAGCTGGAGGTTTCACTGTGCTGTTGCACTGAAAGGAAAGCAAAAAGGCAAAGTCATCTGCAGTAGATCAAATAAAGCGCAGCTGGTTGACCTCTAAATTGAAGATTCTAAAAAATAGGTAAAGAAAAGACTCCAGATTTGATCAAATTTGTGATTCTGATTTGTACTTGAACAATTAATGCTTTCAACAATAAAACGATGTTCATGTGCAATGCATTTATCTTCGTTCATAATTTCAGACGGGGCTACATCACAAAGGGGGAGCCACGGGAGAGTCGTACCGAAGGAAAATCAGATGATGTGGAAAAGTTCGGGTTTACTTTGTGCAGCACTCGGTATGCGAGCTCCACTGGTCTCCTCTCAGGGTGTGAAGGCGAGCTAAAAACAGAGACGATGTAACACCTGACTGTCTGCGCGGATCTTACACGTTCACCTTGGGAGAAAAATACAGCTAAACATGCACTCCGTTTGCCAATTTTAGAACATGTGATCTCCTTCCCTGTACTATTCAAAGGGTGTATATTGTAGAAGACGTTACTTACATTTCTAAAGCAGGGAAAATAAGTATTGAACATGATAACATTGTCTTCAGTATATTACATGATTCTATTGAGGCCACTTAAAATACATTCATATCAGATGTATGTATCGATCCAAATACAAAGATGTCCACACAAATTAAGCCATAACTGATGTGTCATACTAGGGCTGGACGATATGGCCGAAACTTATATCATGATATATTTCTTGATTTCGGTCAATACGATATAATTACGGTATTGATACAAACAAAATAAGAACATTGGAAAGACTGCAAAGAATGCCGAAAACAAATGCTTATACAAACTTATGACACTTATTTCACCATGTTTATAAAAATCCTCCGATATAACGTTTTAAAAAAATTTACTTTAAAAATTAAAACACAGAATTACATAAAACCCAGAATGTCAGTCAGTGACAAATGCTGTAATCGTTGACTGTAATGTATGAAATATCGGAAATGTCACATCATCTTTATTGAATAAAATTGTGTCGCAATATATATTGATATTGAATTATTGTCCCCCTCATGTCATACAGTAGATCCACACAGGAAATAAGTATGGAACATATTTAATAAAATTCATATAATCATTAGCTGAAAAGCATTTGCAGGTAGTACCACTTTTAAGATATCACCTTATGCGGGGAAACTAGCTACAAGCATTGCTCAGATGGGATTTTACCTGTTCTCCCATGCAGACTGCCTTTAAATCCAGGCTCTATGGACTTTTTTATGCATTAAGATATTCTGGTGGTTCCAAGGTTCAAACTTATTCAAGTTGGATATTATTATTTTTTATCTCTGAAACCTGATTCCTAACTTCAATCTAAGAGAATAAGCGGAGGGCGCTAAACATTAGATGACGACAAGGAGGCCTTCCAACTTTGACGACTTGGAGCCCATTGCCAAAGATGAATCATCAAAAAGAGAGACAATAGAGATGTAAAGACATTCAAAAAGCTTGTCAGCAACTAGCAGTCAGGGTTTGGCATTGAAGACTTTTCTATTGATTATAAAGAAGGGTATAAATTAGGGCTGCACAACATGTTGCATATTTATCATTGTCACAGTATCCCTGTAAGTAACGTATCGCTAAGAACTGCTTGGACTGCAATAAGTGTTCACTAATTAAGGACCACACATGCAGACTATCTGTGCCTGTAATATATTGGGTGACAGTAGTTTATGCAGCATAAAAGATTTTAGGAAGTGAAGAGGCAGTAACGTAGTGGAGTCATTCTGAAACTACAGCTGTTTCCACATCAAAACATTTGTTGCTGAGATGAAAATAATGAATTTGTTTTTCTCCCATTAGCTGCATAGACTGCTAATTACCTAGGGTTTGTTTACTATGAACCCAAAGCAGAAAGTAATTAACTCCTGTTTCGTTATTTGTTTATTTAGAGCAACTCACATCATTATTGCAACATTATCCCATGTTTTCCTAGGATCTTGCAGCCCTAGCAAAAAATAAATAAATAAATAAAATCAACATGCTAGTTTTCATAAAGTTGTAAATAAATATTCATATAATCTAATTATCATTTAATAAGGCCCTGTGTGATTTCCTATCAAGAACAAACTTCTTAGTTGAATGAACGATTATTTTATATCTTAATCCCCCTAAAAAAACATAATGTTGCAAATACTACTAATTTTTTCCCGTTTTTCATTGGCAAAAGGTTTGAACATGTTTCATCTTCAGCAGAGGAGTCTTGCGCAGTGAGTGTGCATAGAAGTCATAGTGGATTACTAGAAACTGTAGCTGCTAACGCTCTCTGAGTGGTATTTAGGTTATTTTGACTCCTCGGTCAGACATCTTGGGTGGAGCACCTGTTTGTGGTTTGCATTCGTAGATATGAAGTTCTTTTCACTTCCAGATTATGGCCTCATCAGCACTCATTGGAACAGTTAGGACTTAAAAAATCTATCCGTAACCACTGCAATCAACGTGTTTTACAACGATAAAAGGTTGTAAAGGTCTTTAGATAGGCATTTGCTTTTACCCATCATGGCATGCTTCTTGTGCACTACCTTGGTGATGAGAAAGCTTGTCATGAGTCATTGATTTGGACTAAACCAGCTGACATCACTTTCCACTGATAGGGGGCTGGATTTATTTTTAAGTACTGACAGATTCTAGCTGTTTTTGACTTTGTATGCCTTTTTTGCGGGTTCTTCACATGTTTAATACTTATTCCCGTCATTCAACTGAATAAAAAGTAACTATATTCATGGCTTAACTTGTTTTGATTAATTTCGTTAAAAATGTTAACATGTTCAATACTTACTTTCCCTCTTGTATGTGTTTTGCTGTCAAGGTTTTGGACTCTACAGCTTTCCCTAACGATCAGATGTTTTTTGATTTGGTTTTAATAGACCGATAAGCATTAGAACAGTAGCAGATAGATCATCGCTGATGTTTAAGAACCTACATACAGTCTTGTGCCAATGCTTTCTATCACAGTTTGTTTGACTCTGATATATGCACGGAAAAAGAAAAAAAAAAAAAAACTAACACCACTTTCCTTAAAATAGACTAGAAAGCTGTGCTTTTCCTCTCCATAGCAACAGTTAGGCACTGACTCGGAGTTGACGGAGTGGATTCTCTCAACGCTGTATTTACTGTTTGTGTGTGTGTGTGTGTGTGTGTGTGTGTGTGTGTGTGTGTGTGTGTGTGTGTGTGTGTGTGTCCACCTCTGTGCTAACCTAGAAATAGTGAGAGTGTGTCAACCAAAGCTACATAATGAAGTTCACACAGTCTCACCCCTCCCAGAGGACTACATTGATGGTGTGTCGATCTCAATGATGCTACTTCTGAAATCATACTTTTAGGGACATATGTGAGAGAGAAAAAAACAGTTGTATATAGAAAAACATATGTATAGTGAGGTCATTCTGTACATAAACCTTACTGCTGCAGATGATGCTGTGTCTATTTGCAGTTGTGGGGAGGGGGGGAAGCACGAACACACACGCGCTGTGCGTAAGATGTGTAACGTTCGGGCACGGATACGTGGCTGCAGCTCTCCAGATGGCGGGAGCCACCCACCCACTGCCAGTTGTTATACAATATGTATTGTATAACAGCAGACAGCGACAAGCCCCGGTCCCAGAAACTACACACAAACACACACGCGTGTGAAAGGGTGTCAACATGGTGTCGCCATCCACATTAATGTAAAAACACGGGGAAGGCTTTCTCTTACACAGAACGTTAGACACTCGGGTTAATCCTCCTGCTATTCATTCAGGTATCATCCAGCCAGCCGGTTGATTAGACCACAAGACAGCTGGCCAACCACTGAGACAGATAATACATTTGTCTGTTTGCCAGCTCCACAGCTGTGCACCGTCACACAGCTGTGCTGAGAACCATGCAGTCGGCCGTTAAAATAAGTGAAATACTAAGTACCTAAGTAACTAAAAGCCTAAGTAACTTAACTAATTTGTGGCTTTAAAGTCATTTGTGAGAAGTGCATTTCCTTGGCAGCAGCTGCACAGCAATTATCAAAAAACAGTAGCAAACAAAACGTTTGAATTTCCTATGCTAGGTTTCACACACACAAAAAAAAAAAAAGAGTTTAAATAGCACACAAATGCATTGTAAATATCTGGATTGGCTGCTGTCATTACAAGTCGTGAGGAGAGACAATAAATAGCCAAAATAACGTCAAGCAATTAGATTTTGAGTTTCTAGGTAATTTATTGACTTTAATGAACTCTAGGCTGGTGGAGCGACTTTGAGGAGATTCCCATGTGGATTCTAAAGTACTTTTATACATTCAGATGGACTTTTTACTGGCGGAACGCAGCCCTGACAACAGAAGAAACATTCCTGCTGCCAAGGCTTCATTTTCTATGTTTAAGTTTTGCTAAGTCAAGTTGAACGGATGTGACTTAAAAAGTTTAAGGAAAATACAAACAGCGAGCATGTTAGTCGCGCTTAATGCAATGCTCTATTTTGTAAACTAACCCCTATTATGGCTTCTCAGAGTCATTTGCATGTAATATGGAAGTCGGTTTGCTGTAATTGTACGTTTTATTCCGTTAAATCACGATTTGCAACAAAAGAGCAAAACAAATTGAAAAACTGAATTTTACAGGTGAACTAAAAGATTGAGTTTGATTGACTTTCAGTGTTAGCCGGGCCAGTTGGTTAGACAGCATATTACCAAGGACACAAGCACACCGCTTTGTGATATTTGTTTTGCTCTGTTTACAGCAGAAGCCAGAAAGAAACAACAAAAAAAAAGACTGTAGAAGGATAAAGTAAGTGTGTGTTCCAGTCTCCATTCGTTTATTGGGTCTAGGGAAACGTGACAATGAATTCATATTATATGATTAGATGGCACAATCTGGATTTGCAGACAAGATAAAGGGAGGTTTTAGCAGCGTTTTAGGGAAAACTGATATATATAGATCTATCTATATCTATCTATCTATCTATCTATCTATCTATCTATCTATCTATCTATCTATCTATCTATATATATATATATATATATATATATATATATATATATATATATATATATATATATATATATATATATATATATATATATATATATTAGTGCGGTCAAACGATTAAGCATTTTAATCGCAATTAATCTCATAATTTAGATACTTAATTTGAGATTAATCGCAAATTAATCACATATTCTATCTTTTTATTTCTGAAAGTGTAAAAGCCTATTTGGGCACTTTAATATGCAATTTTGCAATAAATGGCATTAGAAAAAAACATGCTTGTACAAAAAATATTTAATTTTTTTATTCTCAATCACTTTTCAGAATTGCAAAAAAACATCCTGGTCCCATAAAATGTTAAATTATTTTAAAAATCACTAATCATAACACCCTGATGTTTACACAATATGTAAACAAATGTGTAAATAAATAACTATTTCACGACTAAATATTTTTTTGCCACTTAAACAAAGATAGGCATGGTATTAAGCATTTCCATATAAAGTAATACTAATTTTACATTTTACAGACAAATAAAGACAACAAATTAATAAGCATTAAAGTATGGTTTATTGGTTTGGGTTTCTGCAATGTTATTAGCGTGTAAAAACTCATCTTCAGAACCAATCTCTGCTCAAAATGGTGATCTGCACCGCCAAATCTACTTACAGCAGTTATCACTGTTGGTTCTTCTGCAGCAGGTCTCCTATTACTTCCACGGGAATCTCTGGACTCTTCGCCATCATCTGTACCTTGTGAATACATCTTTGCAGAAGTATTAACTTACTTATGAAATACATAGGAGACAGGAGACATCATTCTCAATTTAACTGGTAAACTGCAGAAAATACGGGCAGAGTTGCTCTTCCTGTCTTTACTCCCTCGGCTTCTATGTCAGGATGTGCTCCAGCACGTTATAAGGCGGAGGGATGTTTCAGCTGGTTATACTCACCGTGTCTGTAGTGCGGCAGTGTCACTTATTCTAGAGCCCAAATAAGCGACTTCACTTTCAGAAACAAGCCCAAAAAAACAACCCGCAACTCATTAAATTTACAAGCGATATTAGGGGGGAAAAGCCCAAAATCGCATGAAATAAGCGGGTTTGGCAACAGTGAGCGCGGGTCACTGGAACTACCGAAAGCGGCGAGAGCAAAAAAAAAAAAACACAGTCCGGAGAGCGCTGGGGAAAAAAAAAAAGCAGTAACACGATTAATGCGTGTTAAAAAAAGTTTTGCCGTTATGGTCTAACAGCGTTAACATGTTAATAATGCGTTAAAACTGACAGCCCTAATATATATATATATATATATATATATATATATATATATATATATATATATATATATATATATATATATAAATAAAGCTTTCACAAATCACAAAATGTTCTTTAAAGAATCCATTAAATGTGTAATCTGTTAATGTTGCCCAGGCTTTAGTAGCAGTTTTCATGTCTGTCTCAATCTTATCATCCTAAAGCCCAAAAAGCATGGCAATGCTAATTTCCATTTTCACAAACAACTCAAAATGTGTTTCAAAGAATCTTTCCTTAATGTAGAAATACCCAGTCCAGAGATAATCAAAGTATTTTGTATAAATAATTCATGTTTTGTTTGTTTGTGTTTTCTTCCCCGTATCCAAAATGTGGCAAAAAAAACGATTTCAAAGTGGTAGAGGTGTCTTTAATGCTTCACTAACCTTGTTGTCAGCAAGACTGACCAGTTGTTTTTATCAGTCAACTCAAGTCAAGAAAACAGGGCAACTCATGAATTACTTACTAATGTACTTTAAAGTTACTGTCTTTCTTCCTGGCTGATTACGTCTGCTGCAGAATGCTTAGGTTCACACTGAGGGCAATAATTAAATATGCCCACAAACCATCCTCTCTTTGTGGCATGCTCTGACATATTTTTAAGGTTATGTATATTTATTATGTACTGTCAGAATCTATCTTGAGTGCAGAACCTCCAGTCATGATCACAGCATGTCTTAGTAACAGAATGTATGTAAATGCCATGAGTTTTTTAAGTTTTTACCTTAATATAAGGTGTGAGTGGTAATGTAAAGCCCTCAGGAAGGCGCCTGAGCCAAGCAGACATCGGCCCGCCGTGGTAGCCGGAACCTGGAAGGACCAACGACCACCCCATCGTGAGCTAACCCCTGGGAGGTCAGGAGGGAGGGATGTCCACCAAAGCCCAGCATAGTCTCCGCAGCCAGCTGGCTCGACACATCCCCACAAACAACACCAAACCAAGGGGGCAGCCATGACACCCGGCCATCCCCAGATCTGGCACCAGCACAGTGACTGGGGCAGAAAAAACAGAAGACCCCCTGGTGTCCTGGTAGTCTGGCAGGAGCACTGAAGGGAGCAACAGCAGCAATTTGTTACAGGAAACCAGCGTCTCCCAGCAGGTGCACCCAGCCTCCAACTCCCGACCGTCCGCTCTGGGCATACACCAAATCCCTAACCTCATGCCTTTCCCTTCAATGGATTTCCTGCAATAAATTGCTGCTGCACCGCCCCTCAGTGCCCACACACACTTACAATTGCCTATGTAGTTTAAATTGGCTCTTTGCACTACTGTTTTCTGTCCAACACTCGGACTGAATAAGGGCAGTATAAAATGTGCATAATGTGTGTGTGTGTGTGTGTGTGTGTGTGTGTGTGTGTGTGTGTGTGTGTGTGTGTGTGTGTGTGTGTGTGTGTGTGTGTGTGTGTGTGTGTGTGTGTGTGAGAGAGAGAAAGTAGTTGATTGCACCTCATGTAACCAGGTCTGACCAGTCCAGATTGAACATGATGAACACGTAGAGGGGAATTACTTTAGAGAATGCAGAAAATAAACGAGGCGAGAGGATGTTCTACATATTTGGCACAATAGAATATGCAGTGTGATCTAAACCCAACAGCCATTGATCTTTTTGGACAAGTCAATGAAAACAACAAAAACAAGGACACATACTTTACAACCCTAAGGTATACCACGGGTATGAAACAGCTACAGAAGTTATGTACTGTAAATGCGCTAGCAGTAACCAGATATTTATGTAACTTCGAGGGTAATTCACCCACAAATTAACTTTTTTTTGCTAATAAACTGTTAACATGCTTGTCTTATAGAGCTCTCTACATATCCTGGTCATTATTTTTGACAAATTACTGCACGATTGTTGAAGTCCTTCTTTTGTGTCTAAATCCGTCAGTGTGACGGCCTCCTTGGGTTAAACGGTGGTCTTGATCTTGAATTTCTAGTCAGTATTGCTATTGGTTCAAACGTTTTTGTGACTTCCCTTTGAGAAACTGACGTGTCAGCAGCTCTGCCGCTGTGGGGTATAAAAGCAGCTCCATCTTGTGCCTCAGGAGTAATGCGGTCCCTCTGTACGTTTTCAGGTTAGCGGTTTATTAGCTTGGCACCAGATGCGCTGTCTGATTCACCCTCCCCAGGTCGCCCAATGAGTGACAGACATGTATAGGGAGGGTTAAACTTTGAGCCTAAAATGGTCAAATAAAGTTTTAAAAAACAACAACTAATGAGTCATCACAGTATTAGGTAGCTCACTCTGTCCTGAATAAGTAGCATGCTGTACATTTAACACTCTTCAGTCCAATGCCTTCTCAGTATGTGTAACAGGATTAGATTTCAAGCAGTTTACATATTTCACATATGTGACCAAACTTGATGTCTCGTAAAATATTACTTTTTTTTTTTGGTCTTTGGACCCACATAGAAAGTTTTTTTTTTTTTTTTTAGATAGGTCAATTTAATGTAAGAAAGGTAAGAAAGAGGGTGACAGCCCTTTAAACAACAAATACAAATAAAACTTTGTAGGTAGGATTAGTCTAACACGATGATCCTTTTTAGTAAGTCATAGTGCCATAGATGAATTAAGTTGTTCTGTGAAGTGATGGCAATAAAGAAATCGCTATCGTCTGGCACGTCTATAAATCTCACAAGTTCAAATTCCTTAAACTGTTTCATCGAGTAGTACGAGAACATCAGAAACCTTTCTGCATTTCTGACAACATTTTTCTGAGGCTTAACTGGATACTGGCCAACCCTGCTATGAATGACTTTGTATTGTTCAGTACGTAGATAAAGACAAACATGGGAATGGATTAAAGGAAGTGGTTTCCTGTCAACTACAAAGAGGTATTTTGAGAAAGTGAATGACTAAAAAAAAAAAACTAAAAAATTTTTTGCTGAAGGAATGCAAGTTGCAGGGATGAGCTATTTGGTTATATATTCAATGAAATATCACCTTCACAGTGTGGAGGGTGTGATTCATCCACACACACACACACACACACACACACACACACACACACACACACACACACACACACACACTGTTGTCATGTTCACACTCTCATAAACCGAAAGCCTGTGGCAGCAAGCCATGGTGACCTTCCATCAGTTGACGCCCATTCACAGTGATGATGTCATCCTTTGCTTGTGCTTTGGGTCGCGTTTCCCCTTTTACACACACACAGAGAAAACCCAGCCCATTCAGGTATGTCACCCATTCGTCTCTTTCAGCAAACCGATAATCCTCCGTTTCATTTTCATTGTGTCTGCGCTCCTGAGTGTAGGCCGTAAAACCCTTTGAAGTCCGGTCCAGCCTTACTGTCTTTTATTTTTAGATTGAAAGCATACTTCCTACATGCGTCATGCAGACATGCCATAGATTGTCGTCTTCAAAAGGGTTGGGGATACTTGGAAAGCCTCTGTATTGAGTTTATGGGAAATGTTAAGAGACTGTAACAATGGGTTCATAAGCCTTTTTACCAGCTAATGGATCTTAAATTAAATACTCCAAGTACTGACATGATGGTATTCAGAGCCACACTGGTAAAAAAAAAAAAAAAAAGAGAATTTTACCTCTTTGACCCTACATGAAAGAGACATTTTAAATGTATTTGTTTAATTCCGCCGTCATTGTAAATTACACCGTCTGCAAGGTGACTGTCTTTTTTGACTCGAACATTTAAATCCTGTCCAATATTAAAGAACTGTTTGCACGTTTTTAGCTTCTCAGGAAGTGTTGTCGGTGCGTTCAACGATTCAAACATTATGACTTGTTTGTGAGTTATATGTAAACCTGTGTGAATTCGGAGCTAGTGTCTTACCAAAATTTCATTGTGATAACTTAATGACAATAAAGATTCTTGGTTCTTGATAAAGGACAGAACTTTGGGATTGTGATGTGGCAAAATGTTGAACGGTTCAACTGATCTGAATAGATTTTCAAGTCAGTGAATGTGAAAATGGGTTTAGAAAAAGTTTTTAGAAAAAGTTTTTCTCATGGTTGCAGATGTATTCTGGTAATCCAACACCCTAAAGTACTAAACCTTCAAAAAAGGCAGGTTTTAAAATTTTATAAAAGCATTTGTTCAGAGGAGCTCTTGGCATCTAGATTTGCACTGACAGAGAAAGCTGCAGGCTTGTGATGTTTTTGGAGAAAACATCCACGCTTTAGAGTAAAAAACATAACTAATTTTTTATTGTGTTAATTATAGCTTTTAGAGTCAAAGTCAATCAGCCAATTGCAAAAAATCAGCACATGAGTGAACCCGTGTCTTACTAACTACGATTAACGACTGAATTTATTGTGGCTGCTTCGGTTCTGGGGGCCCAGGATTGTTGGGTCACAATCACACACCCAAGATTTAAACAGAAAAAAAAAACATAATTATTAATGTTAGCAGTGAACGCTGAGCATTTTCTGTTCTAAGTAGATGACAGATAAAACTCTCTTTTGTTGAAAAGGTCACTTATTCATGTCTGGTGTGGAAAGCAACCCAGTGTTTGTCCAGGCATTAACTTCTGCAAAGACATAAATTGAAGGCGCTAAATTGAAGTCTAGTTGCAAATATCCTTTCATTCTAAGTGCGCCATTAAACACATTTACAGTCTTCTGCACAAATATTGAGTATGCAAACTACTCTCTATTTAAACTGTGTATAAAAGGAAGTAACAGCATGAATCTGCTGTCAGCACAATGTCACCTGATCTGCCCACAACCCATGAGTGGAGGAAAAACGTGATCAGCCAGTGTGAGATCCTGTGCTGTAAAAAAAAAAAGAAAAAAAAAAAAAAGAAATCCTGTGCTGTATGCACATATATTAGCGGGAACGTGCTTTTGTACATCCACGTGTGTGCACGGTTACGACACAGACACTGTAGAGTACTCAAGAACAGTACGGTTATTAATAGACGCGGTTCAGTGTGTGAATGTCGAAAAGAACATACATACTCTTAAAGGAACATGACACCCTTGAATGGGCCTGCTCCGCCTCAGCTGTAGTCACTATTGTGTTTCGATGTTCTCGCATTCAAAATAAACTCCTGGTAGCTGGCTAGGACATTTGTGTCGGTGGGAGCGTTAGCCTGTGGAGCTGGGACATTTGCGTGCAACATTTTAAAATCATTTTACTGGCAAAAAAAAAAAAAAAAAAAGCCGTCCAATTTAAGGAAATTAGTTATTTGCTCAGGACGTGCGCATGTGTGCTCCATTATCATCAGCGTGTTCACGTGGCGTTGCTTTTTGGTGAACCGGCTGAGCGTACAATAACTGTGTGTCAAACATCCTTGGAGTGCTCATTTGACAAGTATATTCAGTGCTCAGAGGCCACGCATGAGTAAACCGCCTCTGAGGCTGCAGCTCCGGCTGAACTATAGAATACACACGCGCGTGGGAAGCGGAGGCATGGACAAACGTAGGAAGGTCAAGTGAGGGGAGAACCAAGACGCATGTAGAGCCTAAAGCCAGAGCGAGAGACAAAGCAAATGACAGCATTTAAAACACACCCGACAAGACCCAGACAAGAGACGAACGTTGTGCACGGATAGAAGAAGAAACGGAGCTAACAAGCCGTGCAGGTACATTATTTCCTAAGACCTCGCAGATGCTCTAGTAACGTAAGCAAATTATGAGTCCGACCTCATCAGCCACTCAGTCGCTTTACACAGCAAACAGGTTGGTGCTGCTGAGTGAAACTGTTGCCTCAGAGAAAGAAACGGGACGCCTGGATCTGAACTAGAATTGGCTAAAGACTAAAAAAGATGCTTCTTGAAATGTGTTTCGGTTTCATTGTGGGGATGATAGAAAAGGTTCAAAACGATAACAGCCTGTTGGAGATAAAATGAGGGCATTGAAGAATGCTGCTTTCTCAGGCCCAGCAACAATTTCTCTGATGTCAAAGTTTCATACTTTTAATACGGTTTGTCTAATTAGATCGTCTTTCTTGTTCATGCCACCAGTTTGTCTTACTCAGCCATTTTCCCTCCCTTCATCCGTGTCTCCGAGATCCGAGCTTTTCATTGCTTAAGGTTCAGAGGGGGGCATTGCAGAGCTTGTCTCCAAGTGGGGTTTACCAGTGTGGGTGTCTGTGTGTGTGCGCGCGCCGCAAAAGTATTGCTAACAGTGTCTCAGGAGTGCTGCGTTAGTCTTTGAAGATCTACAAATGAAAGAGAGAGGGAGAGAGAGAAGCTCATACAAGGACTTTTTTTTCTTCTTTTTTTTATCACATTCAGCTTCAACTTGGTTTCTGTATTTCTTTTGTAGTTCTCTTTCTTTAAATTATTCCGTTATCAGTCTCCCCTCATCTATCGCACTATTTTTTTTTTCATTTCTGTCTGTGTCTTATCTGCTTTCAGCTCAAAGATACTCTGTTTTCATTTTGCTGTGTTTCAGAGTTTGGTTGTAAATACGTTTTAATAATTTTCACTTCCACTTCCACAGAAGAAAAGATGAAAAAGACAGATTTTTATAAAACACCCTGTGAAAACGGCAACCCACCGCACAGTCTGATGTGCATTTTTGCTGACACACTTTTGATGAATAAAAAGAGAGAAAGGCGTGAATGCTTTTTAATTAGAGGACAACTCTCGGTGCAATGAAGGCATTTTTTTTTCTTGGGTGGTAAACCTGTGCGTGATCCTGCAGAACTGACCCATTTTTGAAAGTAGGCCACGGTCAACAAAACACCCATCTAACCTTGGCGGGGTTTGTTGAGAGAAATGACCCAACTATACACATTTTATTATCTCAGCATTATTGCACAATCCTATCTTACAGTGCCTTGAAAAACTATTCATTTCTGTTTGTTTTTATTAGATTTTGTCATGCAACAAAAACATAATGCAATGTATTCATTAACATTTTAGTGGTAGACATAAATTCAAGTTGTATATCACTATAAAGTGAAAGAGCACATGATTTGAAACAAATCACATAAAATATTTAAAAGTAGGTCATGTTTTGTGTTAAGTCCCCTCATTCACATTCGGACTTTAATTAAATGTGCAAGTTTTATTTTTTTAATTTTTTTGGGGGGGTGGGGTGTCTCTCCACTAGCTTTGCCCCACTATAAACAAGATTGTTGTCCATTCTTCTTTGCAAAATAGCTCAGACTTAGTTAAATTGGACAGAGAGGCTGACAAAAGAGGTTGGAAAAGAAAAAGATATATCTTTTTGCATCATATATCTGAAATATTTTTCCCCAGAAGTGAGAATTCAAAAAGGGGAAAGGTGGAGGTATCTTGCCAACCATGATCTCAAAATCTAATATGGCTACCATCCTTAAAACAAAGCAATAACTGAAAAGGGTTTATTTGGACATCTGGTGCTTTACGCCTCATTAAATAGGTCCCACACATGAAAACATCGACAACCTCTATATATTAAACATACTAGCTTATATGACCAACAGCAGTTAGCTGGGTCACATAAGTCAAACAAACGGCAAATCCTGATCTTCTGACTTACTACTAGAGTAGCCAAAATCATCAATACCTCAATATATTCAATACTAAAAAATGTAATTATTCAAATATGCTGATTTGGATCAAAATTTATATAAACTCACCCCTTCGCGTTTCCTGTAGTTGTTCCACTTTTTTCGACCGCAGCTCTGCAACAACAGAGGGTCTCCCCACTCCCTGCTGCCACTAATCTCATCAATGATCTGCTACTGGAAGAGTTAAACTCTTAACATGTTGAGCAAATCCAGAAAAACAACAACACATGAGATCCTCTTTAGTGACAAGACAACACAAAAGTGTTGATCGGAGGAACTTTCCTTACAAATGGCAGGCGGTCAGGAAAAAAACAACATGGTCAACAGGGCTACATGCTAAGCTAACAGTACAAAATGGATGTTTGAGATCAACGGTCAGAAAGCTTCTGTCTCTGCGGCAGTGAATAGACCTCTCGAACAACAAGCTAACGTTTGCTGTTATTTAGCTCTTTTATTTTTTAAGGTTTGTCATTTGTAAATACTTTTTTTGCACATGACCATAAAAAAATATGTACCTTTAAAAAAATTATCATTTTCGAAAATAATATCGAGTAACGATTATTTTTCTTAGTAGTGAAATCGAGTTTGAAATTTTAGTATCAAGACAACACTACTTGCTACTACAGAAATGTTTATTTGGGTGAAGTTCCTACATTAGAACTATGCTGTTTTCATAGGTAAATGCCACTACCGTGTTTCACTGCAGAAATGGTGTCTTCAGGGTGATTAGCAGTATTAGTTATCCACAGCGCATGGCATTTTACATGTAGGCCAGACAGTAAAATTTTTGGTCTTATCGTAGTACAGAGACTAAACATACAATGCATCCCAAGCTTTTCAGATGTAAACCTTGTGACCTTTTACTCAGTTCACAATTATGTGCTGTTTGTGTTGGTCTTTCGTATACAATCCTAATAAAGTACATAGGTATTTCTGGTTGTATCAGAGCAAAGTGTGGTCAAGTTCATGAGATATGACTCATCAAATCTTTTTTAATCTGCTCCTTTAATTTAAAGAATGAACAAGTGTATCAGAATTATTTTTTGGGGAAAAAATAAGCAGAATGAGTTAGAGATATTTTATATTAAAGTTCGAAGGTCCCCCAGCTTTGTTGAGCGCTTCTTCAGACTTAAATGTTTCCTCATGTGCACTCTGATTGGATATGCAGTGGATGCCACGACAGATGATGATGTGATGCAGTGGAAACGTTCACCAATTTAAAATGAAAATTGATTTTTCAAGTCTTATTTAGCCATTATTTATTCTCCGTGTTCTGTAAGCCTTTTGAAGTCTTCCAGAGAGCTCGATAAGTGTTGATTGAGTCGAGAAGGCCAAGCTGCGATTGTGTTTCTTTGTGTTGTGATGGTTGCATTGTGAGTCCATTGTTTTCTTTTCAATGGGAGGTCATCCGAGAGGAAGGCCGACATATTTGTGTTCATGTGTACAACTGGTAACCTGATGAGACACATGTGAGAAGCTGAATGGTGTATCGCCTTACAAGTCACCCAAGGTTGCCACGTTACCTCGAAGAAGAAGAAATAAAAGCACAGATGTTCATGGTGAGACCGAGACAGACTGCTTTATTTTCACACTGAAAGAAGTCTGAGATGAATACAGACGTAATGAAAACGTTTAGAAATTCAATTTAGTCTTGGTTAATGAAACAGATTACATCCTTGTTTTTCAGAGGGCATGATATATTATTTCTATAGCTTCAGTAGGTTTCATTTTGTGCATGTTTAAATTGTGCAAAAGTCTTGAGTTACTTATTATTTCTTTACATTTTGTCTCCAGAGAGCAATACTTTATTTTATTCCTTTAAAGTGGTCTAGATCATTATTTATTCAGGCTGTCTGAAGGGTCTCAATGTTATTATTTAAACGTTTGCTGTTTTTTGATTCAGTCTTTAGTCCAGTTCCTTATGATTACTATGAGAACTAGGAAGCATTCAGGCATAAAAGTACACACAAAAGACAATTTAACAACAGAAAGATGTAGCACGATTTTATAAAGTTAGTTTTAAAACCACCGGAATATCTATGACAGGTCATTTTAACATTCGATAGCCAGGGATCTATAGAGGAAGTTATCATAAATAGATTTTTCCTATCCAAAATCAAACTTTCAGCTATCTCAAACAATATTCTTCAGGGATTTTGACACATCTTCCAACTTATTTTATGCTATCAAAATTTCAATTCTAGATATCTTAAACTTGTATTTCTACTAGGAACAATGTAAAAGTTAGCTGTTGTTACTAGATTGCTATCCCTTTGAGATATCATTTTTTTATAAACTAGTGTTAAGATGGCTTACTTGCTAGTGTTTTGATGGTCCTTTTTGAGACAAAAAATAGTTCCATCTCAGGCGAATTATCAAATATAAACAGACGTGGCGACATCTAATGACAGCTCGGCGTGATGGAAGACCAATCGTTATTAATTAAATCAACCAGTTTAGAAAATCTTTAAGAGTCTCATATCAGAACATTTACTCACGTCAATCAACTCTGCGGACACATCTGAGCCTAGACAGGTTTAGCGGTTTATCAACAACATTCATACTGTATTCCCAGTGACATTCCAGTCTTTTCCCTCTTGGAATCAAATTTTTTGCACTTTTTTCACTGGATATCGGACCTTTCTTCATTGTTTCGATGGGAGATGCTCTTAGCCGTTAGCCGCTTTCTTGTTTTTATCCCTGCTGCCGATGCTCAGTACGTACTTCTGTTAATATCGTAAATAAACACGAAAGGCTTTATTTACTAACAAATTGATCAAAAACAAAGCATAAAACATCAAAATAACTAATACGCATGAAACATAAGAAATATGTATTACATTCCTCTTCAGTGTGCGCATTTATACTTCTAATGTTTGGCATCTAACACCATAAAGCTAGTTAAAGAAGATAAAGAAGATAATTAGGGGAAATGTATTGCCTTTTCGAATCCAAAGTGGTATTTAACTTAGGTATGTAGCATTTGTTTCTTTTCACTTTCAATTAAGACTAAAACCCAATCAGATAACTCAAAACACTCTGGCTGACAATGTTGTGGCGGCGAGGGGTTATGTGATGCTGCAGCAGCAGGTGCATATAAGCTGGGGAATCTGACCACTTTCTCTCTAATGAGATTTATTGCTCTAATGAGCAGTTAAGACACGGTAATGGTATTGATGAAAATTTATTTTTGAAACCGTGACTTTTTAATACCTTGATATACCATGAAACCGCTAACCGGCCCATGCCTAGTTGTAGCATGGCTGCCATCCACAAGAGGGCGCAGTCGGTCATTCTAAAGCGGAGCCAGACCGTCATGGCGGACGCAACATGAAGCGGTTCAAACAGACTCCAGTGTGGGATTATTTTTCCACTGTTTAATGACAAAGAATGCAAAAATGCTCTTTATGCGGTTCAGTTTTTATATATAAACACTCATCAAGCTCCTTAATTTGTCAGCTAAATAGCTCTCATTCGGCCGAGCTGAGTCAACCTTTCAAGCAAAACTAACTGATGTGCTCAGAAGGCAAGGAAAACGGAAAGCATTAAGCAAAAAAATTGTAACAATAGACAAAGACATGATGCCAAAACTTTGGTTGATGATGAAGGCTTTTGTGGGGATTATTAGTGGTTCATAAATGTTATTCTATTCAACTTACTTGTTTCTATTCAGTAACCTAATTGAATCCTGTTTGGTTATATTTTTTCAATATGTCCAAGTTCAATGTGTGAGAAAATCACCATTTTTTATTTCAGTCAGTATTTAATACAGGTGGCACAATAAACTGTAAAAAATATAACAATGTGCCTTTTTTAAAATTCAGTATATTCTATAAAAATTAGCTCTTCATTTTATGGAAATAACCGCATGATACAAAAGAAAACTAAGGTTTTTAAGAAAATTGCCACTGATCAATTAATTGTTAGTCAATCGATAAGATCAATCAACTTTAGACTACTCATTAATCGATAACTTGCATCCCTAGTTGGAAGCTTCATTGCTTGTCGAGGTGTGTTCTGAACAATTTTGTTGAAACTTTGACAATTTAAACTGCAGAAATACAGCACTTAACAGATTGTCCAAACCTAAAAATGTTGTGTGTCAGACTAATATATTTAAGGATTTGTGATATCAAAAGCTGCATTAATAATTTAAAGTTGGAAATCTACATTTGGACTTGCTTTTAGCATGT
Source organism: Fundulus heteroclitus (assembly GCF_011125445.2). Classification (NCBI taxonomy): domain Eukaryota; kingdom Metazoa; phylum Chordata; class Actinopteri; order Cyprinodontiformes; family Fundulidae; genus Fundulus; species Fundulus heteroclitus. The sequence continues at coordinate 16,306,864 of NC_046373.1, read as the reverse complement.
AACTTAATATGTCCCACATTGTCCCACACAAACATGTGTTTTGTCCCATTTGACCCGTAGTTGCATTCATTTTGCCAATAGTTATGTCACAAATTTGCTTCTCAGCAAACCGCTAACACATCCCTCGTTTCGTAATGCTTCACACTGTGAGCTGCAGCAATTGGACCTCGCAGGCACACACATGGACCTGGACACACAGTGGCCTGGTCCAATTGTCTGGTTGCCGGGCAATGAGCTCACAGCAGTCGACCATAACAACCTCATCTCCATCAATCAGCTGTAGAGTGCTCCACTCTAGTAATGATGTCGTCACACACACACTCTCCCTTTCTCACGCATACACACACACAGACCACTCACTACATGCTTATATCATCCTCTCTGACCTTGCTCTGCTCGTAGTTGTGCGTGTCTGCGGCGTGAGTGTTGATTGAGAATGCTTTGCAAAAACATTGCAGGGGACGATGCAATCTGCTTTTTATATAAGGTGCATAAATCTTATGCGCATCGTGTGCAATGCACCCGTACACTCCTTGGTTGACTAGAACTTTAGGTGACAGTGAAAGATCTAGTCTATCAAGGCTGTCTGGAAGGTGCTCTATAGCACACTCCTGTGGGCACATATGTCCACTTGTTAAGAGCTCCAGCATAAACATCAGAAACCACTGGCCTGTGCCCCAGTCACAAAAAGTCTTCTGTAACTTCAAACTTAATCTGGACATGTCAAAAGGGCTTTATTTGGGTTGAAAAATAAAAATGAATCCCTTTTGTTCAACTTTGAACATAACCACACATATTCAAGATTAGTGCATAGATGCACCTGGAGCGACCTGATTAATCTTACATAAAGCGACCAAAGCGATTCATTATTCACTGGAAATGGCACCTTGCTGTACTTTAGCACAGACACATGAGTGAAACCAAATCAAGGATACACGCATTTAGAAACACACGCCCACTTTCTCGAGTCCAGCTGTGCCTTTGCCAGGCACTGGGGCGGGACGCCAGCACATTGAGGTGAAGAGAGTGGCAAGAACAGTAACGGGCAGATCAGGGCCAATTAAAAATGTTCAGCTCTGCGTGTGAGTGTGTTTGTGTGTGTGTGTAAGCCAACGAGTTAGTGTATACGTCCTTGTTTGACTGCCAAAAAGAGGCTTGGCACCGAAAGCTTGCTTCCTTTTCTCTCAGCATGAACTCCTAATGCAGAAGCTCACACTCACAGACACATTAGGAGTTTGTTGCTGTACCCATTGTCTGTTTATTGTTTGTTTGTCGGGATGTGTTCATGTTGTAGTCATACACTCACGCGTAGTCTTATACAATCAAATAGGAGAGGATGTGTTATTAAATCTAAGACATAATGTAAAAACTATAAGAGCTTCTATCTCTCAGACATCACAGATTATGATTGTTTAGCTCTCGTCACGCCAATACTAATAGTGTTGTGAAGTTTACTTTAACCTGAATTCAGCCATAAGTGATTTAATTATTTGACTCAAACTGCCCCAAAACTAACAAGGTTCTCGTTTGTATTTCTTTTTTGTTTTAATTTTTGGGTTTATGTATCCCAGCTGTGATCAAACCACTGAACATTTGCTGCCATCTGTTGTGCGGCGCTATGTTTCAGTCTTATGGTTAGTTCAGCTACGAAGTAGTCTCGGCTGATCAAGAGAAAGTTGGCCAGTCCTGATCTTTGGTCAGTTTAATGGCACATCTCTAGTTAGAGTAGTTTTTAACGGTTCTTCAACACAAGCATAAAAATGCGCCCAAATGGAAAAAAACAACAAAACAAACAAAACGAGTAGCTTTTCTTGTCATCTTTTAACAGTGTGCTATAATTCACCAGTCTTTCTGTAGGCTTCAGCTGTTGTTTCACTTAAATCCAGGGCTCTCAATGTTCAGCCCGGGGGCCATTTGTGGCCCTTTGAATTATTTTGTGTGTCCCTGACTGCAATCAGATGGAGCAATTCTGGCCTGCAAAAACTGGCGGTTGATGTAGACACCTGTTTATCTTTTAGGCTGACATTTTCACAAATTGTCTTCTTAAAGTTAAAAAAAATGGGAGGTACAGAACCAATCATTTCTTATGCATTGACCAGGTTTCTGCCTTTATCTTTATTTTTGCTGTAAATAGAACCACAAACATCCACCTACTTTGTTCTCAAACTAGCCTTTTTAGTGTTGTCTTGGTAACGTTTTTTAGTAGCTGAAACCGACCCAGGTCACCAAAAATCAGGCATTTACTGATATCGATTCTAAGTCATATTTTACACTAATGGTAGCTTAGTCACCTACAAGCATAGGCAATACTGAATTAGAATGTCATAATACTTTGTGGTATTTTTTCTTTCTTAAAGGCAATAAAAAGTGATGAAAAGGATCTTAAAAACTCCTCACAATATTTGTGGCAATTGCATTTATCTTATTTGCTTTACAAACACAAATACCGCCCTGAAATAAAACATACCCCTTGCAAAAAAAGCTAACTACACCAAACATACAAAAATAGTAATAATAAAGTCCACTTTTTGGCCAGACCGAATCAGCAGACAATCCTGTTGTGAATACACCTTCAGTCAGACACTCTGATTATCTAAAGATCATTTAGAAAGGCTATGGTAAAGATGCTAACCTGGTGATTTTGACCTGAAAGCATATTATAGCTTTTAACAAACGTGGACTAGAAGACTAGGGACTGTTTTTAAAACTAAAATAACAAATAATAAGGAACGAGACAGGGTCTAGTTTTTTAAAGGACAATTAAATGTGTTACATCGCCTTTTCCCCTATTTCATATGTTCAGTCTCAACAAATGAAGAACCAGTGCAGCTATTTGCCCTTTAACACCGTCTAGAAAGGATTTTAATGTTTTAATTTTGACTTAAACGCTGCTGGGCATCCAGAGACAACGGCGAACTGTTGGCTCCGTTGGATTTGGCCCTTTAAAAAACTGATTTTCTGTGCCTTGTCTTCTAAGCTCGGATTGTTTGGGTATGATTTGAGATTGATTCTCAAGTCACAATTTAGATCAGAGTGTTCTTTTTTTTGTTGTTGTTGTGAAATAAACAAATCTCTTTGAACACGAGACAAATGGCTTTTCCTTTTTGTTTTGGAATGATGAACACACAAGAATGAGGTCTGTCTGAAGTAATTTTTCTGTCATCCGTCTCAACTCTTTAGAAAGAGCCTCAGCAATTGTTGTCTTTCACTCTCAGTAGTGTATTTCCAGGCTTTGGTTCTTTGCCTCTCCAACTCTCTCAGTCCTCTGTGTCTATCTAGAAGCTTTGTCCAAACTCAGACATAGCTTGCATAGTCCTGTCGTCCTTTGCAGCAATTGTCCTACTGCAACTATTGTAAAATACTGCATTAAAAGATTACCTGAGTGATGCTTTTGAGAAGCTACTAATCTCTTTCTGGCTGGACCATTTATTCAAAACCTCGACACATCTGCCTAGCCTTTCTGGTCAAATTGAACCTTAAGATGAATGTTTGGGGTGATTTCACTTGTGTTATTGTAAGAATGCGAGGGTCTTGGAAAACGGAGCTGTGGTCGAGGGAGGCATTTCCTCTTCATCGCAGCAATGGTCAGCCACTTGGACTACACACCCACAGAAAAATGCAACGCATTCTTCTGTCTCAAGGAACTAAGCGGCTGTCAGACGCTACGTCAGCTCTGAAAGTATTTCATCTATGCGTACGTGTTCCTGTGAATGCGATTGTCTGCACTGCCTCTTAAATAGACGAGTTGCAATTGGTCTGAGTCTAGATAGAAAGGAGAGGACAAAATAAGCCTTGAGTTTTTATCTCTTAGGAAGCAAAAACATCCACACAGCTACTGAACATGTTCCCTTAGTTTGAGTTTGGAGACTGGAATTTATTTTCGTTAAGGGGGTGTTTTCTTCACTCCTAGCCTCCTAACATAACATTTGTCGTGCAACAGATTAGCACATGAACCTTTGTGCTTATGGCTTCAAGGTCTGCAGAAATGTAAAAAGAAGAGAGAAAAAATAGACTACTTTGTTCGACAGAACTTGCGCAACAAGAAAACATTTAGCAACAATCGCAGTGTCTGTACATCTGGCGAAGACTGAATGTGAAGAATGCGATCTCTAAAACAGATGAAGTGGTCGAGTGGACAGAAGTATTTAGACTCTAAATATGCCAGCATGCAGTCTCGCACAGAGCAACACTCGCAGCGAGAACATTTGGTCCAGATCACCGCGCACAGTTGCAGAAACACATGCTTGATCATAAACGTATTAGTCACTGCGTCCAAAAACAACAGAAGGACATTCACACAATGGCTGGAAGGTTTGTATGCAAATCACTCATTTGGTCCACCTCTAGTTAAGAAAACACTCTTACGTCTATCTTTAATTTGTAACAAGAAACAGGTTATTGAATACTTGGAAAGCCTGTAACCATAAAGCAACTTTAATGGAAGTATTTTAGATTATTTACACTTTTTTGGTTGTTGTTGATCTGAGTGGCTAAAAACTTTTGCAAGTATGGCTTCCTGCTTTCTTATTTTAAAGATCTAATACAACAATTATGCTTTAAATCATTATGTTAAGGAAAGCGCAAATGAGAACTTTAAGTTTTCTTGTAGAGATCACCAGATTTTTATTTGCTTTTTTCAAAGAATCCGTGATGCCATGTGCTCAAGGTTCCCGTGGCCTGTGGAAGAGCAAAAGTGCTTCAGAAGTGCTTTTCTGTAGGTTCCTAATTTTGTTTTTTAAATTCCGGACTATCCTGGAGTGTTTGTTGCCAAAATGCTCAATTTTAGTGTCGTTTGACCAAATCACATAATTCTGGTCCAGTTTAAAGCATCTAAATGGTTGCTGTCTAACTTTTGTGATTTATTTATTTATTTTTTTGGTCTTAAATAACCCTAATTTATTCCCTCATTACTAAGCGGGTGAAACAATGAGAATTTCTATTTTCTTTTGATGGTTTGGCTTTTGTTTGCAAACTTGTAAAAGTTAATGAAGACACCAGAAATGTGTGAACCGGTCTGGGCTCAGACCCACACAGTGATGATCATACTACCAAAACAACCCGTGCTACTTTCTTCCTCTTAAGAATAAATAAAAAGTTTAAAATGTATTTCTCAAACTGATGCTGCTTTGATTGTCAACAGATAAGGTCACTGTAACACTGCTTTGAAAAAAACAAAACAATTGCTAAGAATTAAACTCATAGGATTATGCCACTCAGAGTTCAATTTATTTCATTGTCTCTGAGTTCGAATTTGAATCTCTTTCCAATCCCATAATAGTCCAGAAAATATCTAATGGATTGGCCTCTCTCAGAACCTTTCTGACTAGTTCGCTGTGTGTAAAACCATATCAGGTCTCTCAGGTCATCAGGTGCAGACCTTTTAGCCGTTCCCAGAATTAGATCCCAGCGTGCTGGGGATGCTCTAGCTTACTGAGGTCCTGCTCTCTAAAACAAGCTTCCTGCAGACCTGGAGTCAGAAATAATTGGGTCTGCATAAGAAAACAAACTCAAAAAGCTTTCCTGTTCCCGTGAGCACACAGGTGTGTTGATCTTTTTGTGTCTGCCTGCGTTTTTAAACCGGAGTCGTGCTTCAGATGTTTATGCATGTTGTTAGTTTTCCTGAAAGTCACGTTAGATGATTATGGAAGTATATGATGTTTATGGATTGACCCAGTCAGAGTCCAGACTAGAATCTGATACAGAATCTGTTGGAGGGAGTTTAAGATTAGGGGGATGGCGAGGAGTCCTTTCGACCTCAATGACATAGGGCTCATCGACGAAACAAGCGGTCGATTGCTTAGGTGCCATCAAAGATTCTTCTATTATTTATGGAGAACAGTTTAAATCATTTTACTTTGCCATTTTTATTAAAATGTAAATAAAAACAAAAAAATATTATGTCTCTTTTCCTGTTAGAAACAAACTCTTGTTTGAACCAAAATCATTTTAAATCTAAATCTGCCAGGGCTCTGAATAATTTGGAGTTTAACCATATATGTTCTTTTGGAGTTATGGGGAAATATAATAGATATCGCTTTACAATAAGGCTCCCCTTACAGATTGCTAGCAAATAGTTCATAGATATGTTATCAATTAAGCTGTTAACGCTTTATAACTCATTCATAAGTGCTTATTATGCATTAATTAAGGGCAAGCAAGAGACAAAACTAAATGGTTTGTGCTTGCAAGGAAATAACTTAGTCTGAAATCTTTGATGTAAACTATTCTAGATTAAATATATAGTTGTACAGATTAGGTTCACTATTTGGCAAGAAACCGGTCAGTTTTGTATTTTGCTTGGCCTTAATTAACACATAATGAACACTTATGAATGAGTTATAGTGTTTACAGATTAATTAACAACGTATCTATAAAAGATTTATCAGCCATCTATAAGGGGAGCCGTATTGTAGAGTGGTACCACATCATGTCCTACACACTATAAATTGCCTTTATTATTGCTCCACCTTTTAACTCATTGTAAGTCTGTCTTGGCATTGTCAGGTTGATTCTTTGATATGCAACACTCTGCGTTCTCTTTGTCTGACAGCAAAGAGCACTTACTGCAAGTTGTTTGCATGGGAGGAATTGGACAAAAGGGCCTGCCACATGTGATGCACTAATTACGGTTCAGTGCTGTGGAAAACCTCAAAGCTCATTGGATTTGAACACACAGAGTGACATATATAAGCCATGCACGCATACAAAGGGGATGTCAGCTTCACCGTCTTCTGCTGTTCAATCAGCCGCTCACTTAATGCAGTTTACAGAGAACCGTTCCTGACTAATTTAGCCTGCCTGGATCCTAGATTGGACATGATCGATCGCAACAAAGACTCTGGAGTTGTGTGTTAGGCTTTTCAGTGTGTATTTATGTGACAGGCAGAGAATATGAATTTATGAATTTTTCCACCCCTACTGCTATAGTCCATTTTCAAAGGCTGCAGATAAATGTGTCCCATCAGAATGACATCTAGACTGCCTTATAGAGAACTAGATCTTAAAAAACAGAAAAACAAAACAAAATCAAAGAAGCAGCTCACAATGTCAGGGTTCAAGTCAACAACTGACAATGCTGAAATGAAATCCCAAAATCAGTAAGGAAGATTTTAGCTCACGTCTGCATAGTTGTCTACCAGCTCCTACACTGATTTTTTTTTTGTTATTGATCTCTTGTACTGTGTGTATATAGTCCTGTCCTGCTGCATCCTGTGAAAGGTTGGTGATGCTGACCTGACCTTTTGATTGATTGCAAATAGCTGAGCAGTTCCTACTAATGACTCCACAGTGTTATAACTTTTATAGTTATATCACAAACATAGCATTATTTGTATCTTTGGCCAAAACCTTGGCTTTATACCAGCTGTGGAAGGAGGCTGCCCTGTATGAAAGTATTACTCCGCTCAAATAAGGATACAATTTTTCTGCCTGGATTGAACCTGGACTTTTAAAACTTCCCACTTCTGCAAGGTTTAAAGCACTCTTTTAATTTCACCAAAACATTTCTTCCGACTGGAAGTAAACTTTATGTTTTTGAGGGGCCCCAGCCAGAGTCCTGGCTTGATTCTCATGGGGAATCTGTGGATGGAGCTAAAGATTAGGGTGATGGCAAGGAGGCCTTTCAAACCTCCATCTCTTGGGTCAGTAAAAGATAAATTGCTAAAATACCCATGGTAACATACAAAAAGCTGGTCAGCAATTCTAAGAAAAGTTTGATTACTATAATCATGATAAAGTTTTTTTTCGCTGATTATTGAGAAAGGAAATAATTTTTTTTTTTAAACAATCATTTTCTTCTCAAAAGTGATTCTTTTTTTACATTGTTCTATTGTCTTTTAAGCGATACCTGCCACCTCATTTCCTATCTGAAATAAAAACTTCCAATCCAAATCTGCCAGGGGTTTCAATAATATCAGTTTTAACTGCACTGTGGGATAAAGATGACAGTCAGTAAACCAGCAAGCCAAATTTGTACACTTTAAGTTAGTTTCCAGGTCGTTTGATAGACATTAAAACCTGTATCAACAAACTGCATGCTTTAATGCATGTTGTTTAGAGTCTATGAGGATTATCTTTAATTATTTTTAAGTTTCAGCTTGATTCAATACTTCCACCTCTGTTAGTTAGTTAGTTAGTTAGTTAGTTAGTTAGTTAGTTAGTTAGTTAGTTAGTTAGTTAGTTAGTTAGTTAGTTAGTTTTGAAACTAACTGAAAAATAAGAGAGAAAGAAAGAGGAAAATATAATCGCATATATAACCAACAGAGATTTCACACGATTTACAGCACAACAGCTTAATGGTATGTTCGAAATAGCGTATGAAGGAGTATAAACTGTCTTTTAAGGACGCTATAACATATCTTACTTTCGATGACCAATATTTGTATTTAATTGCTTATTTAAAGCAATGTTTCCAAAAAGTAGTCTGTATGTGTTTCACTCCTTAGAAAGGAAAATGTTATTGGCCAAAATCAGAATTGGCAGGTCACATCCTAAAGGAAACTGTAAATTAATATCAGTCAATAATCCTTTATATTATTACAGGCTAAATCAGAGGATATATAATAAATGTTTAATTTAATTTATATATAAATATATTTCAAGGTGTAAACATGCATTCCTTCATTCTTTCACTAGCTTTCACTTAGCTTGGCATAGTTAAGGATTTAGAGGAGGTGGAGCCTGCCTCTTACTACCTGCCATGGTCACATGTGCATACATATGCAGAATATACGCAGTTATGTTGTATAATATAAATGATGGCTTGATTGTTATACAGAGGGCTATTCATATAAGTATACTGCATGTTACATTATAGGAATTGTGCACACAATCCTTATCGAAACTTGCTTACCTGTTTATCTACAAGCAAACTAAATATTTGATTTTAGGGTGCTTTTAGTTAGAAAGCCATATTTCCGCATTTTTGAATTGCGTAGCACACATTTACATGGTGGCATAAGTTTTTTCCTAAAAGTTGGTGAAAATGTTTCAGTGCACAGCTCTGTCTTTGGCCTGCCTTGCTCCCCCTCTCGTCGTCATTTCTCCACCCTTTTTGCTGACCTTCTGCAGCTTTTAATACCCCCCGCTGCGCCTCGCTGGCTGTGCCAGTGTTGTTCTCCCAGTGAGTTTGTACTGTATCTGCCTCTTCTCTGCCACCATCTGTTTCTCTCTGTCTCACTGCCTGCCAGTCTATTGCCTTCCTATTCCTCCCTTTCTGCACTCTCATTTCTCACCACCTGTCCTTCTCTGTCGCTTCGGATTTCCTCTACATTTCTAACCATTTCTGCTGCCTTTCAACATCCTCTCTCTCTCTCTCTCTCTCCCTGTTTCTTTATCTTGTCTTTTTAAATGCCGTTTGATGGATTCCTTTGCCAGTTGGTGTCGGTTAATCTCTTTGCTCAGTAGTTATCTATTTTTTTCTTCCTCTGACTCCTCTCTGCAAACAATTTAGTTCACTCAAACCCTTCTGCTTTCTGTGTGCAGCCAGTTTAATTCATGTAAAGGCTTTAGTTCAGCTCCACACTAAAGCCCACCGCAGAATGCGATTGATTTTCTCACGTCTGACATCGGATATTCATTTTCTCTGTTTCTCTCTCCGTCTCACTCTTCCATTGTTGTATTTTTTTTGCTCACAGCAGCTCTCAGCCCTTTGTAGAATTGAGTCATCATGCATATTATAAAAGCTTGCATGGAAAGGCATCTTCTGCTGTCGCTAATGCGTCCTTCAGACTGTAATTCCTGTCTTGGTTGCCTGTAAGAGTACATTAGAACAATAAAAGAGTCACCCACGTTTACTCCCACTCTGCCAACCCCCTTTTTTTCCCCCCTTTGTCACACTCGTAAAAAGTGGGTCAGTAGGATATTTGGCATCCCTTAAACATTCAGGGGAACACACTTGCTGCAGATGTCTAACAGCAGGGAGTGTGCGCCTTGCATCCTCTGTAACATCCGCATCATTTCAACACAACCAAATTAATTAGTCCCACAGAGTTGCCGTACGCTGTTGAGAATCACCTGGTCTGTCTTTTACCGCGTGTGTGGGTGTTTTCTCAAGCAAGCGTGTTGCGCATTTGATGTCTTTGATGCTGATCTGGAGTTTTATTCTTTTAATTTGACAGGTCCTGGGATGAGGTGCAAGTTTAAAAAAAAAAATCTTTAAAGAGAATATTTAAGTGTTTGGACGAAAGGTTATGTTACTGTTATGTTATGCATCCTGTTGCAGAATCATTTTTATTTGCTTAATGCCAGAATATTAAGAGGAGGTATTACTTTACACAATTTCTGTAACTATTCTCTTAAAGTTCAGAAGTATACTTACAATAACAATTGGTGTTTGAACAAGCCTATTTGATGATGACAACGTGGCATTGCAACCTTCTTATTGATTTACAACATTTTAGTTAAACAGAGCCATACCTAAGGATGTATTTTAAAGGAGCTATAAGTACAATATTTACTGTAAAATCAACCTAAATCATTCTCATTTGTCACATTCCCTATAAACAATCGGTCCTTTCTATCAACAAGGTCTTACTCAGGTTTTTAGCCCGTATTTACTTCCTGGGTCCTCAGCTAATCATATGAAATTTCCCAGGGTTCCCAACACAGAGCGTAGCATTTGGTATTTTATCTTGGCAATAGAGCAGCAGCCTGCAAACATCGAAGCCAGTAATAATAATTAAAAGATGCAGACCAGAAATAGAACAGAATATAACATTAAATACCCATCCTGTGGAAGTAAAAATTTACAACAGCAACACACAGTTTAAAAACGACATATTAGATTGTTGTGATTGGCAAGCTGTTGTACCGATTTGAACCACAAGATGTCAGTATTACTTATAGCTATAAGCACCTTGAAACACATTGCCTCCACGCTTGACATCATGGAAAAAGCCAAAGAAATTTGGTGAGTTTTTATGAAAAGAATGGTAGACCTCCACATATCTGGTTCATCTGAGTAAAATGTTCATATACCTGAAGCTGCCATATTCATCTGTGCAAGTATAAAGACAATAACAATCTCTGTGAATTATAGCTTTGAGGAAGGAGACTAGTTCTGTGTCCAGGAGACTGAGGTGCTTCAGTATGTATCATCCACATATAGAAAATTTAATTGTGAAGATGCTGACTGAAGCTAGCAAGAGTGTCATTATCCACAGTGGATTCAGTCGTGTACCGACATGGAATGAAAGGCCACTCAGTAAGGAAGAAGCCATTGCTAAAAAAAAAAAGCAAGATAAAAAGCCAGATTACAGTTTGCAAATGCACTCATGGGCAACAACATGTCCTGTTGTCTCATTAAACTAAATATAAAGTGTTTGCGTATAATCACCATTGTAACCTGGGGTGGAAAAAGGGGGAAGCCTGTGAGCCTGAGAACACTAGTCCAATTGTAAAGTACAGGGATGGCTGGCATTTTTCTGCAGGAGGGACGTGTGCAGATAACAGAACAGATTGTATCATGAGGCAGGAGCATTATCTGGAAACATCTGCCTTTTTTTTTTTTTTGTTTGTTTGTTTTGTTTTTGTAAAGTGCCTTGAGAGGATCTTTGTTGCTAGCACCACATAAATAAATTGAATTGAACTGAACTGAATCGGCACACATACGGAAAGCTAAACTTTGATCGCAAAAGGGTCTTAGAAGATGGAAAAGGGCCCTAAGCATATCAACAAAAAATGTTCTGAATCTTTGTATACTGTGGATGTAAATATTTGGTTTCAGTATTGTAACCTTTTTTGTGGGTGTCTTAAGTGACCTCTCGGTGTCCATTCAATGGTGTGCATAAGCCTTGTTACGCTCATGCAAATCTAGGTGCCAGGTGAGCTGATCCTATTCCCTCCTCATTGTTCGCCCGTCTCCTTCTAAAAGTCAGCGCTTGGTTAGGCTGATATTACACTAATCCATCCTGCCTCGTGTCAAACAGCAATATGTATGTGACAGAGCAGAGATATTGCTGATATACATTTTGGGTGAATATGAAACAGCCCTCAGACATGTCACTGTTTATAATGCAGGCTGACAGACAAGACGAGCGGACTGCTTGAGGGGCAAAAACGTATCAGTGTAGTTGTGCGCTTACCTGTGCACGACTACACTAATATCGACCAGCAAACTCCAAGTGCTTTCATTAGGGTTTAATGTGACTACAGGATGAAAGTATAGTTGGTGCTTTAAGTTCCTTATGAGTAGTTATACTGAAGCTCCCAACGGCATCCGTTTTGCATGACAGAATATTTCATCCTCAGTTTCAAAGTTGCTGCTGTCTGTTGAATTTCGTCTCTCTCGGATGACATCACCTTGTGCCTTCTTAACCTCATTGCGTTTGAGCAGACTTTTTCCTAATTGCTACATATTACTTCATTTCCAGCCTAAGCAAATAGCATTGCATTCTTAAAGACCAGGGCTGTTTGTGTTACACTGATTGGGCGAAAAACATAACTGGTGAAAGATGCTGAGAACTTGGTATTGGGGACGAGGTGTTTTTAACGAATGCACAGAGTGAGCTCTGCAGTGGAAACTGAAAGCTTCACGTTGCTTAATTCTGTTGAAGTTATCGAGATGTGCAAGCAACTTTCTTGGGTCTTAATGCTAGGGTGTTATTGTCAAAGTGTGCTGTTATCGTGGGACCATTATTTTCAAATCACATGCTTTTTTATTTAATTTACTTTGTACACTGTTCAGTTTGGTTGTAAACTCCACAGTGGTCAAATGTTGACATGCAAATCTCTCACTGGGAAATTCACATAGCTATCTACTGTCGCCAAACCAGTTTGAATGTCCTGTAATTCGGTAACTAGATACAAGGGCAGATCTTCTCCTCAAATAGTGTTAGTTTCAAATAACACACCGCCCCCTAGGGGCATGCGATGGAAATTTAACGTCTCTGCTAAGGTGTCTTGTGCACTGAGATCACAATTAAAAGGTAGTCGTGTAGATGTGTGTACAGGAAGGGGAAAAACAGTCCCCATTTTAATGGCTCTTTGTGTGCACTGGACCGAAATGTATTGATATTTATCAAAATTAAAAAAGAGGCAATAGCTATGAGAATGCCACACCGAGCTGACAGTGTTATGCTGATTTCACACAAAACAATTCATCTGCTGAAAGCTGGTGGTAACTTTGGTAGTTAGTGTAGGAATGCAGATCCCGCCCTTTGCAATAGAAACCAGACACTTTTTTAAATTTATTAAATAAAAATATTAGAATATAAGCAGACACAAATATTTTATTTTGATTATTCTATAAATGCAAATAGTCATTATTCATTTGTATGACCACCTTGTAATTATACTATTTTGAATTTCAATCAGTGCTTTTATGCCTCTAAACTAGTTTTAAAAAAAAAATGCATCACTCCACCGTCTGGTAATCCTTAGCATTACTTACAGTATTATTTTAGGAACAGCATTGTGATGTTATTCCTCTGATCAAATTTTGATTAATCCCTTGTCGGAAGCTCTGTCTGAATAGTGAAAAAAAATCCTAAAGTTAATCAATTATATCTTTAACCACTAATGCAAAAGCAGTGATTGTGGCCGAAGAAAGGCCAAGCGCCAGGTGTGAATTGTTCCCGATTTATTTATATAATGTTTGTGAAACCAGTGTAAAAATAAAGCTAACTTAATGTGCAAAAGAGTTGTTAAAAATGTCGGAAGTTGCACTGTTACGTTTTTTTTTTTAATCACACTTTTCTGAGCTCCATTTCCTTCCACCGGGGGTGGGGGGGAAACATTACTTACGTTCAATATATTTAATTTGAAGCAATGGAGTGTAAATTTCTCTCTTGATCTTTTTTTTTTCTTTTATTACCCAAATCATCTTGTCAGTGAGTTAAAATTCACACTTTATGGTTGTGAATCACAGCTTTGTTATGTGTTAGTCTCACTGGCAGGCACACAGACACATCCTCAGCTTTGTCTCCAAAATCATTCTTCAACCTGTTGTCATTTTTTTCTCAGGCTTACAAGGGTACATATTCTGTCATCGAGTGTTACATTTCAACTTTCAGATCAGGGCTATGAGAACAGTTTTGTTCCCCCATTTAGTTTAACCTTTGCTGTTTTTATTCACCAGGGAGTGCTGAGTCCCTCAGTCCAGGTTCTCCATTACTGGATATAGTCTGGAAGCCTCTCCATGGCCGGCGCCGCCTGCTGACAAACCAGGAAGCCTGGTTGTGTTGAATGAGGTGAGAGCCGTAACATTTGGTGTTCCTTTTTATTGTCGTGGATAAGTTAGCTACAGGTCAAGTTGTGTCTCCAGCTTCAAGACAAGGCTCTCTGCTGATTTTTTTTTTTTTACAGACAAGCTGCTGTCACACTGCAGCTCCAGCCTAAAAGCTGCAAGTCTGACTGTCATGTTTAATCTGATGTTATTAGCTCTGGCATCAAGGACTTTCCAGCCTTGTGTTCTGCGTAGCCAGGAGCCCTGTTCTACTGATAAACCCGTCAATCTGGCAACTACACGGACCAATGTTGAGTTAAGTGAGTTTGATTTTAATGGAGTGGCAGCTCATAAGCTCAGTTTGTTGCCTTGCTAAGGCTTTGAAACGCAGCAAATCACAAGTATAAGTGAGCTGATATAAGTGGCTTACTTTTCTAATCCTCATTATCTCGGCGGCGTAATGAGTTGACAAAAAACAATATTATCACTCATACAGTCAGCCACCCTTTAAAGAAGTTATGGAGCGATTTAAGGACGCCTCATTCGGCTGCTCAAACTAAGCCGCTGAGACTCGGCTAATGGAGATAACAAGACTTTTTTTTCTTACCGCGTTTATTGTGATTGGAGGAGATAAACCTTCAGGTCAATTGAAACCCAGTGTGCCCAGAGCATATGTTAGCCTGAGACGATCAATGAACCAGTGACTACAAGAAAGAGTTTTATTCTTAAAATTGGTTAAAAAGGTATTATTATTTCTGCATTGGAACTGTTTACAGTATATATTTATTATTTTGAAGAAATGTTGATCACAAGGAGGGATATTCTCATTCCTGGCTTCCACTGAGATGTAAGATCGCAGGGTCCGTTGCAGAGTGTTGCAACCTTGGAGCTGCTGACGATGGCGTTACAGATGAGCACATGCAATGTCAAGTTTTGAACTCAGGTTTTTTTTACTCTATAGTTAAAGAGATATTTAGAGATATCCCAGTTAAAGAATAATTCCGTTTCTGGTGTGAAATGTTGAATATAGCTCTTTTTATATCTGGTTTCTTTTATGTCATCCTCTGCAGCTGTCTCTCTGTGGTTAATTTCCTCAAAAACATGGAAAATGCATTTATTGGTTGAGCAGCCTGCGATAGACTTGTCGACCTGTCCAGGGTGCACCCCGCCTCTCGCCCATTCACAGCTGGAGATAGGCACCAGCACCCCTCGCTACCCCACAAAGGATAGACGTGTTAGAAAATGCACCCATGAAAAACTTGTCAAATCTGCCAATGCAAAGCATCTAATTCTAAGTCTATTGACGCTTTTTTGTTTGTTTTATTGGATGATTGAAGTTTGGAGGAACAAGACAAGCTGGCAATTTAACAATATTTATTTTGCAAACAAGGGGGCTCAGTATTTTGCGGAAGAACCGTACACGTCCACAACAGCCTGTCACCTCCATCTGTTGCTGGTCATCAGCTTGGTCACACACTGATGCGGGATGCCGCTCATTCCTTAGCCGTCTTTTGAGGAAAGTCCGCCAGTGTGGCTGTGTTGGTCACTCTGGGATGAATAGGATGAACAGCAGAAGTGCCCTATGGGTTTGAGGTCAACATTTCTGACAGACCTTTCCATCTTCTTCACTCTGCAATTGTGGAGGAAGTCTCTGATAAATTCCCCACTGTGGGGGCGATGAATGACATCTTGGAGGACAGGAAGTTGGTTCTTAAGAGTGGAGATAAGGGATTGCTGCTGGTTCCTGAATCTTATACTTACATATATATACTTCTGCGTTGTGATTGGCTCCAGTGAAGATAGGAAGATTGCCAGTGGTGTTAGGTTTATTGACAAGAAGCCTCGTTACGACAAAGAAATAATCAACCATGCACACATTTCCTGTTTTGTTCTAAGTTTATTATTATTCACTTTCACTGAGCTCTTTCGAGCGAGCAAGATTGTTTTTCACACTTTCACCCCTTTTTCTATCACCCGAACAGTAAGAAGTGTGAGTGCTTGTGTGTGTGTGTGTGAGAGAGAGAGAGAGAGAGTTAGTACTATCTTTAGCCAGCCGGGGAAGTCTTGGCTCCAAGGCGTATGGGAAAAGTGCTGCTGGCAAGTCCTGAACTAAAGCATTCCATTATGCTGTCCTCTTGAAACACACATAACCCTCCTTTTTTTTTTTTTACTTAAGAGGCCATCATGTTGGTTTATTTTTTCCTGCCTGAACCATAATCTGTGCATTTCCTCATAATAAATGATTAATTTACTATGCCATGTACGCATATTATGACATATTGTTCGTGGTGTGAACAATAACCATTTAGATTATAAGCACTTAAACTCTTTTTTTTATGTCTGTCGGTCTCTCTCTCAAGCATTTACATGTATATGCGTAAATATACACACACGCACACACACACACACAGACTGAGAAAGCCCAAGTGCCTTGTGCAAAGAGGCAGCTGTTGTAGTACTACATTATATCTTGAGGTCCAGAGCCAGGGTTTAACTATCACTCAGTCAATATCCTTGAATCAATATCCTAAGTAGCAGGAGGCTGTCGGCATGAGTTGTATTAGCTAATAGCTCTCTCCTGTCTCTTTCCTTTTGGATGTTTGTCTCTTTCTTGCTACTACACAATGATAGCAACGTCGCTTTCATGTACTTATACTTTTATCCCACTCTTACCCATCTGTCCTTGTTTTCTTTTCATTTCTCGCCTCTTTTTGTCCCTGCCACTGCAAAGCCCTCTATACTGGTCAGCAGTGCAGCTCAGTAGCCGTCTTGGCAAACAAGAGGTTTAACGTTGAAAATTGGGTCATGGTCGGAGTTTTGACTTTTCGTCACATCGCAATGCGCACAACCAGCCTTATGCCAGATTTACGTTCAGACCAGGTGTTTAGATGTGCTGTGCATAAAAACAAAACAATAAATCAAAGTAATTTTTCCTTTTTTGGCTCATGTAGGACGACCCAAAAACAAGCATATGAGGAGGTGTTGAGAGAGGAGCTGTGGTGTTGCATGAGGAAGTTTGGAGTAGGAGAGAACCATGTTAGAGTGGTGCAAGACATGCATGGGAGCTGTAAGACAGTGGGGAGGTGTGCTGTAGGCGTGAGGGAGTTCAAGGTGGAAGCGGGTCTGCATCAAGGATCGGCTCTGAGCCCCTTCTAGTTTGCTGTGGTGATGGACGGATGAGGTCCGACAGGAATCTCCATGAACTAAGATGTTTGCAGATGACGTTATGATCTGCGGTGAGAGCAGAGAACAGGTGGAGGAAGATGTAGGTTTGCCCTGGAAAGGAGAGGAATCAAGGTTAGCCGTAGTGTGTGTGAATGAGACGGACCCAAGTAGAGCTGTGAGGTTAAATGGAGGAGAGATAAAGAATGTGGAGGATTTTAAGGACATAGTATTAACAGTAGAGTAACGACAAGTGTGCACTCTGTAAATGCTAAAACACTCTTCTTGTAGCATTTGATCTTAAAAAGTATATAAGATACTTTTGATAAAAAGTGATAAAAAGTATACCATTTTTATAATAACAAAAATGCTCATCATTTTTGTTATGTAGTGGATGTTTGATGATTACTTATGTTGCCAATCGTCACTGGATATTTTAGAATTTAGTTGTTTTTCCCATGTTTCTCTTTACATGCTCCATTGAGTGTGTTATTCACTGAAGATGTACGCTCTGCCTACCATGCTTTATTTGTTACATGTATTATGAAGAGCTCCTCAAGGGTATTCCACTGCTTTTGTTATTAGTTCCTGTTTATTTGTGCCAGACTTTTCTTGGAGAAAAAAAAGTGGACGTATAAACTGTTACAGAAAATAAACTCTCTGGTTAGTCTGCCTGTTTTCTTTTAGATACGTTCTTTAAAAGCTCTTGAATGGTTGGAACGAGGCTGTAATCTATCAAATCCAACATTTGCATTGTGCATGCAAGCTTGACTATTTAACCAACTGATTTGTGCAAAAATACAATTTGGCAACTTTCCACACAGGTTGATATAACAAGAATTTGAAATGAATTATCTGTGTTTGATCTGTGTTTTATTTGTTCTAGATCACAAATTTGCAGTTTGAAACAGTTTTTCTTTGCAAACCAACTCTTTATTCTGGACAAATTCCTTCCCTAGCTTGACCCAAAGAGCTTATCAGATCTTAAAGTACATGAGTTTGAGTATTGCGTCCCTTATACAGCATTCTGCTTTGCGATGTGTGGCTATTGTACGGGGTTTGAAAGGTGCTTGGATGATGGTTGCGTGCTCTGTAGTGTTGCCGTGTATGTAATATGTTCCTTCTTGATGCTGAAGGTTGCTGACTGTGCTTTTCGAGACCTGAGAGCTTTTAACAAACTTGTTCTGCTGCCTGTCTTATGTTTTTTTGTCCATGTGTCTTTGAAAAGGTAGAGAACGCTTATTCACAGACAAGGACACATGCTGAGCAGTCACTAAGCTCTCCTTAATCCACACAATACGCACCGCCGTGCCTGTTCATGCCACTTACTGTCTGTGTGCCTGCCTATGTCGGTTTCTAGCTGTGGAGTTCGTCTCTAAGCCATCACTGTACTCTTGTCTTATACACTGATGTTTGTTGAAGCAATGTCTGTGCTCTTTTCCCCTCATTCTGCCAGAAAAGGAAAAAATAAATAGTGTCCATGATGACAAACTATACCAGCAGCTTTAGTGTCCAATAGTGTGTTGGTGTTAACATTTGTCAGCTGAGCTGTTATGTTTATGCTCCCCACAACCCTCCGGAGTCACTGATCTCACACTTGTCAACCTGTCTGCAACCTGATTCTGTTCTAAATGCACCTCATCATCTGAGCTGGTTAGCTGAGGAAGATCAAACACATCAGAAAAGATTTTCTGACCACATGAACATTTAGTGAGGGAAAAGAAGCATTCAGACTATTTCAGCCTGGAGCTTCAATACTCTTGACACAGTCTGTAAGTGTTTCCAATTGATTATTAGTAGAACTAATCAGAAATAAGGTCCTACTCCCCTGGTGTGTCAGCCCATTGTAGTGTTTTGCATGCTGAGGTGAGTGCATCTTCTTCAGTGTAGACAGAGAGTCTGCATGGGGCATCATGTTCATATTGGATCATTTATATTGTGGTATTTATGGATAAGTTTTATACATTTAATAGCAGTTTGTGCATATTTTGTCTCCAGGTTCTGAACATCTTACAGCAGATTTATTTTACATGTACATGTGGTTGTCTGTCTTAGCTCAAGATTACATTACATATGTTACAGAATAAAGCAACTTTGTGTAGGCAACTTTATTTTCATAAGGCCACGAATCTCCATACTCTTTCTAATCACAAGGGAAACATGCAGTATTTTGACGGGGTATTAAAATGCTTTGGGATTAAGTCACCTGAAGCAGTGATTCCCAAACTTTTCACTGATCCCCAAAATGGGACCAAAGGAGATATGCATCTCCAACTATCAGCTTAATGTACAAGCACTGCTAGTAAGCCAGCTGAAAAAAAATATATATAACAGAAACTAAATGGACCATCAGTATATTATTTACATCTGGTTTGTATGTATCTAGGTTATAAATATGTTGTAACAATTATCTATATTTTTGAAAATATATTTTAATCAGTATTTGTGTAAAGGACCCACCGAAACCCAACTTTAGGATCTGTTGACCAGAAGTACTGGTACTATGCAAAAGTCTTGTATTTTCACCATTTTTTCTTCAAACATTGCTTCTGATGAATCTAACTTTATTGTTGTCCTTTAAAGTGATCATAATCAATAATTCTCCAGACTTTCTGGAGGCCTTTCAGTGTTATCCACTGGAGATTCTTTTGAGGTCTCACACTTTTGTTATCCTCCATTACAATATCTTGTTATGGTCAAGTATAAGAAGTGGACTAAAAATAGGTTAAAAAGAAGCCAAAGTGCAAATAAAAACTTTGAAAAACACTCAGAAAGCCTAAAGAACTATTGATCAACACCCCTTTGGAAGATTACAGGAAGTATCTTTTTGGAGACAAATGAGGAAGTACATTAGGGCAGGTTTACACATTGTTGTATGTGATGTAGGCAGCATAAAACTTGTGATGCAGCAATATTTAGGCCAATGATTGGACCAACTTTCCCTTTCAAAATATTTTTTTTTCTTATGCACTTAATCCAATAAAACTAAGAGTGTGAATCTCTACCTGAAAACCTGTTACACAGGCCCAGAAATAACTACACAAGTAATTATTAACTTCCAAATAGAAATTTAATCAATATTAAAAAAAAATGTTGTGTGGGGAGGGGGCTTCCTCTCAGAAATTATCTGCCTTTTTTTTTCAAATGGCTGACATTTTAACAATTACAGTAGTATTTTTTTTATGAATTGAAAAAGCTGTAATTCTCTGGGTAGAATGAATTAATTACATTTCTCAGTAATTTTCACTCTCTCCAATCTGTACTTTCCTTTGTCCCTTCAGCCTCCTCCCTTCACACACTTTCCTCTTGTTTTCTTCTGTGCAGTAATTCCTTAAGGAGGATTATGTGTTGTCTTTGAATTTCCTTGTCTGGGTGATTTTTACCCATATATCCTCCTGCCTGTGCCTCAATGGCCACTGTTGTGTTTTGTTTTGTGTGTGTGTATGTGTGTGTGTACATGCAAATACATGCTTAGTTGTTGTTTTAAAAAAGAAATGAATGAGAGTTAAAGCCTGCTTGTTCACATGCTCACTTCATGATGCGTGTTTGCATAGCTACTCGTGTGTATTCGTGTTTGTTTTGTGTACTCGGCAGGATTATTCAGCAGAAGAGGAGTTTAGCGGTGATTTGTCCATCCATGGCAGTCCCTCCCTAATCCTGCAGTCATACATGCACGCTTCTTTGTGTGCGCGACTCTCGCAGAGCTAACAGCGAGCGTGGATTAGTGGTTTTGTGAATGGGTTGCGGCTCAGGACGAAATATAGCGCACGACTTAACACGGAGTGGCAGAGGGTCTCTGAGGGAAATGGAGATCAAGGGGCGACTAAGGGAGAGTGAAAGATGCTTGTTGTGCATGTTAATACGGCACAGGAGACAACGTTGGGACTTCGTGTGCAGGTATCGACTCCTGAAGAGCAGCGGCCTCGCATAAAGCTCGTGCGTACGTGTGTTTGGTATGTGACCAATAGATGGCTCTACACCTGCTGTTTTACAAGCTTCTGATTACACACACACAGTCACACATGCACAGAGAGACAGATGGAAAGACGTGGAAAAACAAGAGAGCTGAGACTTTCACAGACAGCGATGGGTGGGGGGGTGGATTGGTTAAGAGTGTGTAGGAAGGCGAGGGTTGCTGTTGTCATAATCACAGCGTGTGTGAAGTTTGCGTGGGAGACGGAGAGAGTCAAGATCGCTGTGTGTATTAGTGTGTATTTGTGTGTGAGAAAGAGAGAGAGAGAGAGCGAGAGGGGGAGAGCAGAGACAGCAGAAGAGTCTGTGATATGTATACGGGTGTGTATATATAGAAGCTTTTCATCAGTTTCCTTAGTGACTGGCTGTGACTGAGACTGTATTCTGCTCTGCAGTAAGGCTCAAGATTGACTCAGAAACACTGTTTCCTGGGCAGATTTTCAGGGAAACTTAGAATTTATTTTTTCTTATTTCGGCATAGATGGATTTATGCACATTGGGTGTATGTGAATGAAAATGCAGGAGTTGAAACACAGACAAATGTCCAAGAACGTTTGTTAAGGCTAGTAAATATGAGCGAGTGCTTTACTTTGCATTTAATTCAATGGGGCCGTCTTCTGGCATGCAAAGTACCCAAAGATGACTTTTTGCTTTGAGAACATTTTTGCCAAACCTAAGTCCACGTTTTACAAATGTAATAAATGTGATTCTGATCAGCACCAAAATGTATATCTGTTGTACATTTTTGTCATGCTCCAGTCCTCCGTCGAGTCCCATGGTGTCTCATCGGGGTGGATTTACAGAGGGGAAAACCAAACGAGCAGTAACTAGAACTTTGTAGCGTTACAGCTGTAATTCAATTTCAGATATCCCCATGAAGGGTCAACTCACATCTGAGAAGACGATAATGAATGGGTCCATGTGACTGTTCTAAAAAAAAAAAAAAAAACAACCTAAGATTGCCAAACCCTTGAAACTGCTAATTCCTAAGCGGACTAAAAACCAAACCTTGCAAATGATAAAAGTATAGATGAATTGCAGTGTTGATGTACTTTATTCACTTTACTAGATGGAAAACAAACTTTTGTTTGCCTTGTTTTTAATATGTGAAGTGTTTATCTTTGCCTTTACTTCTGGCCTTGTGAGGGTTTTTTTATGTTCTGTAGCGCATACATTTAGGCTTTTATTTTCCAGAATACCACAATATTAGGGTTCTTGTATGATTTAATTAAGCAAATAGGCAAGTTTCATGACAATTACTTTAGAATGTTGATAATTTTCCCTGTCTGTACCAGGAACTGTATCTACTGATAAAAGAAGTTTTGATTTTGATTTTAATGATTGCCTGGCTTTGTTACATCAGCACAAACATGCATACTAGCTGTCTGCCATTTTGACTATCCTGATATAGATAAGTATGGAATTCATCCATCCATTCTTACAGTTTTTGCTTTTTTTATGTCCATCAATTAAAAGTCTCACCCACCGTTGAAATAGCTGCATTCAATAATACTGAAATGTTGTGTTTATACTTAAAATTGGATAAAATATTTAAGAAAATGGAAGCTCTAGTAGGGAATTTTGACATACAAATTCTTTATGTAAGTATTTACTATGATTAAGGAGCTACTTTTTAAACAGCACCTACAGAATAAATCATTGTTCATATGTTGCTTTAATAGTTTATCATTGTAAAAATAAGTCTCTTTAAAAAAACAACAACAACTACCTTAGAACAAAATCCCAAAAGACGTCTAACATTTTATTCAATAACTTTCTCACTCAGATAAACAACATGGCATACAATGTTTTATTATTTGACTCTATTCATTGTATCCAAACTAAATTGTTGTTTCCAGTCTGGACTCGGTTAAACCCTCCATGAAAGCAAATTGAACACTCGAAGACAGGACTCATATCAAGCCTAGACGAAGGCCAACCAACACAAACAGGATGTCATTTTAGTGCATGTTTGCACCCGCTGCTCCTTCCTTCGGGGAATTATTTCAGCTCGCTGTTTGATTGTTTGTTTGTGTGTGAGTGAGTGTGTGTGTGCTCGTTTCCAACATCTTTTAGAACCGAGGAACACATTCATCCGTATTTACTCCTAAATTCTTTTAACTAGGTCAGCTAAAAAGCAGAGCTACATTGCAGTGCACCAGCGATCAGGCGTGCCATCCAGTGGCCAAAAGCTGGTAATACAGTCAAATTGAACTTGGGCGCAGAAGGGACTTTAGCAACAAGGGAAGAGAAATTGTGCTTATTCCAAAGTTTGATATTATTTTCTAGCGTTAGTCATGGGCCATAGGTGCATTTATTAGGGTTTGTAAAGGTCATTCTCTGATGCTTTTTAAAAAAAAAAAATTATATTGTTGATGCATGTGGCTTTAACAAGGCAGTGTTGGATTCATAACCGTAGATATTTATTGGTAAAATACTCCAAACAAATCTTCATATTTGCCAATATATTATTAATAATAATCATAATGAATTAGTCAATGCATATTTTTTATTTTATTTTTTTATGCTCCATGGAGACTTTCATGAGCTACTCTCCGTGTTTCTGTCTCTGTAATCTCCTCTCCTCCCTCCCTCCCTTCCTCCCTTACTCACCCCTTTATCTCCCCCACGGTCCCTGGCTCTGCCCTTCTCACTGTAACACCCTCCCACCCCCTCTCGTGTTCTCTTTCTCTGCTTGTAAGCGGTCTCTGGGCGTGCAGCCAGCTGGCTCGTGTGGGTTTTTTGAATGAATACCTGATGAAGTTGGACGAGCGAGCGGTGGGAGGAGCCCATATGGGTGTGTGTGTGTGTGTGTGTGTGTGTGTGTGTGTGTGTGTGTGTGTGTGTGTGTGTGTGTGTGTGTAGGGCAGACAGTGTGAGAGCGCTGGCTCGCATTCAGCCTCTTGCATAATACACATTGGAGCTCTGCATGCGGGACTCCCTCCCTGTGGGTGTGCGCAACTGTATGCTACCAGTGTGTGAGTGTGTGTGTGTGTGTGTGAGATCACCTGCATGTCAGTGGGTACGAGGGGAGCTTCCTGCCTCGCTGTAGAGATTTAGGAGAGCATGAGTGTCTGCGGCGCGTTTCCAGGGCTGAGAAAAACCAAGCGCAGTTTGTGGCACAAGTGCCCTGGGTCTACTTAGGATTTTCCGCTTGAAGAGGGAGAGCAGGGAGGGTGGTGAGGGTGGTGGTGGTGGTGGGGGCAGAGAAAAATTTTGGTTTGCTTTTGCAAAAAGGACACGGCAAAGCAAGGGGAGGACTGGAGTCAAGGGAGCGAAAGAATGAGAGGGGGAGAGAAAGCATGCTGCAGAAGTGGGCTACTCCTGCTCCCCCCGGTAAGTAGACTTCTCGCAGTTGTGTGAACGGAGAGCATGCGTGGGACAGCAGAGAGCCATTATGTGGGTGCGTGAGACCTGAGTGCTTTTTCTTAATTTATTATTATTTCATCACAGCGTGTCACATAGTAAGCGCACACTGCATCTGCCCCAGTTTTATTTTTCTTATGACTGGCCTAGTCTGTGTTGCTTTTTTTTTTTTTTTTCTGGTTTGTTTGCTGTCCTGAAGCATCTCTCCTCCCTCCTCCGGCTCCACTACCCCGTCGCCCCGCTGCTCAGCCGGCCAACCTCAGCCAAGGGGTGAGAAAGTGCAAGTCATGCAACACTGCCCGAGAGTTTTGTTTTCTGAAACCTTTTTTTTTTTTTTTCTCACAGCCACGCGGTTTGTCCCCGTCTCTTTGTCGTAGAAGTCGCTTTCTTTCTCTCGCCGCTCCTTCCTCTCCTTTTCCCAGCTTCATCTGTCCAGTCGAAAGCCGATCCTCCATTACTCCCAATATTTACATGTGCTTCTATTTGTGTGTGTCGTCAGCGGCCGAATGGCAGCGAGTAAAGACCCAGCCTTGTCAAGTCCCAGCCTTGTCAAAGTTTGCAGTGTGTTTTGTAACGTGCACGCTCCTTCCGATGCAAATGCACACCTCCGCTACTGAAAGACTACAGACAAAAAAAAAAAGGAAAAAAAAAGCTGAAGTTGAGAGAGACAGCGACGTGTTAGCTTGCAGCAACACTGTACTCTCTGGCTGAACTATATTTAGCGGTGAGATAACGCATCACGTTGAGCTCATCCGTTTGATCGTGCTTGTGATTATGACTGGCCAGTCGTGCACATTCACGTATGTTTAGCCCAGAATCAACAGTTGCTGGTGCTCATCTTCATGCACAGGCGTTTTGCATAAGATAGCTGGATGTTGGAGGAAAGCCAGGTTCAGAATAAAAAAACAACAACAGTGCTTTACCAAAGTAATCATAGCATTGGAGTTTTTCCCACTTTGTCACATTCAAACCTCAAACTTTAGTCTATTTTAATGGGATTGATCAATCACACATGCTTTGCACAGTTGCAGACTGAAATTTTGCATGTTTCTCTTTATATATATATATATATAGTTACTTATTCTATAAGTCATATAGAAAAGAGCAACTTTGAGCATTAATCAAGTCTTTAATAATGTAATAGATTTACATCTGGACTTTGACTGGGCCATTCTAGCACATGAATGTTCTTTGATCAAAACAGTCTCCCTGTAGTATTGGCTCAGCGTTAAGGGTCACTGTCCTGCTGGAAGGCGAACCTCCACCCCGGTCCTAAGTCCCTTACAGCCTCTGACAGGTGTGCTTCCTCTATTGCCCTGTATTTAGCTCAGCCCGTCTTTTTTCATGAACTTTGAATGTTTCGCCGTGGGGACGGTGTGTTCAGGGTGACGCGCTTGGTGAGTTCTCTACACAGCGTTTCGTGTGTGGGCTGAAAAGAAAGCGAAACTTTGGTTTCGTATAATCCCAGCACGCAAACCATACAGGTCAGTCTAAGGAGTTGATAATTAATGGTTAATGAGAGATACTCCTACTTGAGCTGTGAATCTCTACAGCTCCTCCAAAGGTATCACGGGCCTCCTGGCTGCGTGTCTGAAGAATCACCTCCCTTACCCGGTAAGAGTTTAGAACTGCCCTGTCTTAGTTGATCTATACTCTACGTTTTCACATGATGGACTGATTCATGCTCCATGAGATATTGACATTTGAGATATTGTTTTATAGCCTGACCCTACTGTAGTTTCTCCACATCCCTGAGCTGTCGTGTGAGTTCCTCGGTCTTCACGGCGCCGCATGTTCACCAGTGTTCCCTAGCAAACCTCTGAGGGCTTCACAGAATAGATGGGTTTCTTCTGGGATTGAATTACAAACACGGAGACCCATTTAAAGAAAGTCTAACCGGCATGAAAACTTTGGCCAAGCCCTGGATATCTCCTTACGTTTTCTTGCCACAGACAGATATGTGTTTATGTCACTTACCACAATAGACACGGTCGCCCCGCAGGCTTTTACTTTGCCACTAGCTTCCCAGAAAGCGCACTCTCACGAGATTGTGTAAAGCTGATCCGTGTGTTTGTGAGTGCGAGTACGAGAGTCTTGAAGCACATGGAGGGCATCGGGCTTGGGTTACGCGTCACACGATACCCGCACATTAACGCGCAGCCTCACACACGCTGCAAGCTCAGCGACTTGCAGGTGACTTACCTTTTCACCCAATCTGTGTTTAAGTGTCAGTTTCACTGCAAAAGTACTCTCTCTTTTTGCAATGTGGGTCAGCCGAAGCTCTACGTGTTTCCAGTGCATCTTGAGCCTTCCTCTGCTCAGTTCTCTATTTTGCCTTCATGCGATGGTTCCTTGTTTTACTCGTTGCTCTCTTTGCTCAACAATTGCGGGTGGGGTTTCTTTTTCTTTAAATATATCGACACTTCCTATCAATAGCACCACTGGTCTTTTTTAAAGTGTTTATTTTTGACCAGACCAAATGCTTTTTGTTGTCAGCATTTTAGATTGTGTGTGCGTACCTTTTGTAGAGCCGTATGCTGAGAATTTTCTAACAATCCCTGGACTAAATCTTTCCATGTTTTTACAAGTAGGTCATAGTTGTACAATTGCAAGGTCATGAGAAAGTCATATGTTTTTACCTTTTGCTTCCGTGTCACACTCAAATGTCTCAGATCATCAAACATATATTGCTATCAAACAAAGATAGCCTGAGTAATACACAGTTTTCATAGAAATATTTCATTTATTAAGGGGGAAAAAAAGGCCATCCTAACCAAGCTGTTCTGACTTCCATCCCGTGAAGATTTCCTTTACTCTTTCAGAATTGTTCTATATTTTCCACATCAGAGCCTTTTTGAACACTAGCAACATATTAACGTTTGATTAAGCCACTCATTCCAATTGTATTAGGGTCTAAACCAGGGGTGTCAAACATACGTCCTGCGGGCCGGATCCGGCACGCCGAACAATTTAGTCCGGCCCGGTGGCTAAATGCATTATCATTATTAAAAAAAATAAATAAAAATTGTTTTTTTTTCCCAGTGTCCTGTCTGGCAATGTGGCAATAAGAATTGTTGTCTTAATGCCAAAAAGAGCTCATCAGATTTGACTTTCACAAGTGGAACAGTACTAAATTTATTATGATTCATGCGGGGAATATCTCAACTGATATGGACACTACAATGGGAAAGTAGGAGAGGAAAGGAAGAACAAGAACAAAAAAACAAAAGGTGAAAGAAAGAGGAGATAAAAGGAAGAGAATGATAAAACAATTATTGAAAAAAACATGTACTTCGTTTAATTGAAAATTTGCAGTTCCTATATTGTCCACGAGGGGCGCTGTGTTTTAATCAGCAGATGGTAGCACTGAGCTTCAAATGTGGAAAATTGATTTTAAATAATTTCTTAATTTTTATCTGTTTGATGTATTTTGTCATGTAGGACAGTGTTTTTAAGTTCCAAAAAATGTGGGTGGATTTGCTTGTGTGCTTTGGACCATTTGTCCAGCGGGTCTTACATTCTTACAGTCAAATGATGCACCATCCTCAAAGGCAAGTCGTTCTGGTCTAGAAGAAGCGTAGCAGCACCAGACGATCAAACCACTACCGCCGTATTTGACTGTCAAAGCTGTCTTTCTCTGAAATGCCGTGTTAGTTCCTTTTTGGTCAGAAGTGGTTTTTGCATTTGCCCTCTAACATGGCCGCTGTTTTTGCCGATCATTGTTGGTATTTTTGAGCCATGAACATTGACCTAATTTGAGTCAAGTAAAACCTGTCGTGCTTTAGATGTTGTTCTGGGTTATTTTGTGACCTTGTGGATGAGTCGTCGACTCATTGGTCGGTTGGCCATTTCTTGGAAAGTTCATCACTCTTCCATGTTTTTTCAGTGACAGATAATGGCTCTCATCGTAGTTGACAGGAGTCCTAAAGCCTGGTAAATGGCGTTATGACCTTTTCCAGAGAGATACACCTCAATTACTTTCTCATCTGTTCTTGATGCACGGTGTGCATGATCTGTTGCTTTTTGAGATCCTTTAGCCAACTTAATGTTGTCAGACAGATTCTATTTCAGTGATTTCAGTCAAAGGCTTCCGACAGTTATAAAGGCTGGTTGTGGCTATTAAAATTTAACGTGGTTAAACACGGGGAGTAATTACTTTTTCACAGAGGGCCAAGTTGTTTTGGGTATATTAATGTTTACGTGCGTTTGAAATGTGAGACTTAGGCTTATAACCCAGTTGAGTCAGGATGGCCATCCGATAGAAAAACTAAACTTGCTGTATCTTTTGTCACCCATCTATTCAATAAGTTTTCTACCCTTTTTTCCGTAGTATAGATTTTCATAAAACGGCGCTAATAAAACACTCCTTTCCTGAAAAACTGGAAAAGAGAGACAATGTTACCATTATTTGTTTTTTTTTTCCTTTTTTTATTTACCTTTACTAAAGATGTTGATAATAGTTTATAGCTTATAGTTAGAGTGTCTTAGGTCACCCTGAGCTTTCGTTGTAGTTATGCTGCTATAGGCTTAGGCTGCTGGAGGACATCAAGATCTATTTTGCTCACTCTGCTGAATTCTCCTACTGTTCCCCAACTTTGCATTGTTTGTTGTTATTTCAACTTTTAACTTTTTGTTGTCTCTGTCTTTTTCTTTTCATAGTAGGTACATCTGGTGTGGCGTAGCTCTAACAGCATGCAGGGGGGCAGATCATCTGCCATTGTCATATAACATAGAAGGATTCCTCTGCTCTGTCTTCTCTAACCCCCAGTCAGTCGAGGCAGATGGCCGTTCACACTGAGCCTGGTTCTGCGGGAGGTTTTTCCTTCCTGTTAAAGAGGACTTTTCCTCTCCACTGTCGCTCCATGCATGCTCAGTATGAGGTATTGTTGCAAAGCCACTGACAATGCAGACAACTGTCCACTGTGGCTCTACGCTCTTTCATGAGGAGTGAATGCTGCTTGTCAAAACTTGACGCAATCTGCTGGGTTTCCTTAGATATGAAACTTTTTGACCAATCTGTATGATTTGATCGAATTTGACTTTGAGATGATGTGTGTTGTGAATTTGCTCTATATAAATATAATGGAATGGAATTGAATAAGTCTGGGCTGGAGGAAATAGTATTCTCCTAGCTTGAACGCCAATAATTTCTTATTTTTTGCGCAATTTTATATCATGTCATCCAGTTCTTTAAATCTACCATGCGATTTATTATTAATTCACATAACTCTGCATAGTATGCACACCAGGTTTGAAAATGATTCTCCTCTTGCAATTTATCCCTTCATTCAAACCCGATTTTAACAAGTAAGTTTGTTATATATATGTTTTTATCTTATTTGCACAGTAGAGCTAGAATTGTTATACAGCGATAAAGCTTCTCACAGGCGTCAGTCTGAATAGATCTGCTGCTGGACTCAGGGTTTCTGTCAATGTGGCGTCTGAAATGTCTGTGATGTTGCTAAACTGACTTATAAATTAAGAAGCAATCATCTTTTTGGACACAGCTTTTTTTCACTCGTGAAAACTATCTGCTGTACAACGGCTCTTTTTGTGTAGTTAAGGAAATGAGCCTACAGTCAAACTGAGGAATAATACCTCACAGATACGTAGAGGCAAAAAGCACAAATACTGTAAGGAGAGATTACTGGGAACATTAAACCATTAGATGGAGGAATGATAATTGTGAGCAAAATTATGTTGCTGTAGAGGTGGGCAGGCTGAGGCAGGAGAGTGGGGTGGAGGTGGACTGACAGAGGCGAGCCAAAGAAAAGTACACCTCAGCATTTAAACATCACTTATCACCAAGACCATTCAACACACCTCTGAGTCATGTCGGCCTGACTGAACTGAAATTCTGGTGGTGTGAGTGTGCTTCTAGGAAACAAAGCTTGTCTGTCTGTCTGTGTATGCATCGAGGCTACGCTTGTACTTGTGCAACCAACTTTGCATATGTGTTTACTCCTTTGTCCGACTGTGGCTGTGGTGTTGTAGTAATCCTGCAAGAGCTCTTAAAACATAAAAAAAAATCTGCTTTTGAGGCAAGAAATTAATTGCTCTATAAAGCAGCCCCACACATGCACACTTAAAATAACTATACACAGTTGAGGCACTCTGCACCACCTACAAGAAAAAAAGTAATCAGGCCTAGAAAATCTGGAAAGTTGTGGTTTAGCAATAATTTTTAAGGATTTATTCCTATAAGGATGAATACATGATGTTGATGATTTCGCGGCCAAAGACAAAACGCCCTTAACCCCACGAACAAGTGGTGAGGGATGACAACCTGGTGTAGAGCAGGCTGTGATTGGATAGCAGAAGGACCAGATATGTGATGCGTGGAGACAAACAAGACCACCTGAATGCTGCCCAGTTTACATCTCCCAGGGTCTGGGTAAATGCCAACACCCTTGTGCACCAGTGTAAAAGTGCAATGCTGAAGTGGAAGCAGATTATTGGCTCCGCTGCCACCTCAAGACGTAGGTCTATGTAAAAGTTAGAAGTTATGAGACAATGTTGCGTGTGGTTTATCTCTGAGGAGCTAAATCATACCCTGGTTTTCCAATATAATCATGTACATGTACCAGTAGGTGCTTGGTATATGTTCCTTGGCTGAACCAGACCACGCCCACCTTCTGTGATGTAGTCACATCATCTGAAAAACAAGCAACCAAGAAAGCCCTGGGTCTCAACCCACGTCACCGGTCACAAGAGAGTCCCAAGAAGGAGTAGTAACATTGAATCAAGGAGCACAAGAAGGACCAGCAGGGAGAGAACTTATCATCGCGGCCATTGCGCTGTTTCTTGGAAGACGTGATCAGTGCGCAGGACAACCGACCCGTAACCTGACTCTCAACAGATGGATTTCGTTCCGCAGAGCTCCGCACACCCATCTGGGATTGCTCCATTGGGATGTATTTCAGAAGGAGGGGCCTGATTAAAAATCCTTCCATACCATTGGATAAACCACTTGTCCGCCATCTTTACTGACGCGCTAATTCAACCATTCACATTGAAACCAACCTGGGGCGCTAACGAGAGCGACGCAGGGAAAACCAAAACAGAACAGCTGCCATCTTGGATATAGCACGATGTCGGTCAATGACCGACGTCGTCTGTGCATGGAAAATCTGCGACTAAAAGGCTTCCATTGTTGTCTGAATCCAAACAGTCGCTTCTCTGATATGTCACATCTACAAACGTCCCACCCGCCTATCCTGATTGGCTCGTCCATTTTATGTACTATTGAAATCCCACCCAATGGCAGCAAGTCCAGATGGATATGTAGGAGCTTGGGGGAACGAAATCCATCTGGCAAGAGTTAGGTTAACCGGGTCGGTTAACCTAACTCTTGGTTATGGAACAGAACCAGAGAAGTAGAGGATTTTTAAAATTTACCTCGTTAGAAGCATACTTTTATTCTATTTTATTATGTATAAGCAGATTTTTATTTTTTTTTATCCTCGTGGTATAGATGTCAGACATCAGACATCTATCTAGATATTGCAGACCTTAAAAATGTTGTTTTTATCTTAGGAAAATTCTTACACACACACCTTTTCTACTCTAACTAATGTGCTGTTAATAGGTGTTAGATCATTATAATTTTAACTGTATCACTCCACCTCTTGAAAACGGTGTTTGCTTTTAGGTGAAGACGTACCATTTGCTCTGTCAAGCAATAGTTTATGTTTCGCAGTGCTCTAACCCCCTCCACATGCTCTATTTTACACCAGAATGTTACTTAAGGCTTCGTATTCTCTTTTTATTTCAGATTTCTTAAAGGTGTGAGGTTCAGTCACATCAGAAACCAGCTGAACTGACTGTCTGAGATAAAAAGACTAAAAGTGCTTGCAGTGCTGAGCTTTACCTTCAGCATAACTCCACATGGTGTGTGCTTAGCTGACACTTTATCATGTGCTATTTTGCCAGAAAATATGCATGTCAACTTTTATTATTATTATTATTGCAATAATATCTTTGTAAGTGAAGTTGATCTGTATTTTAAAAAAAAGTGAAATGAATTGAATGCAACCAGGTGTCACCACCTGTGTGCCCCGGAGTGGTGTGCCTGGTTATGTATGAGTGAGTGTATATCCATAAGAGTACGTTATTGAAGTCCCTATACATTATTTATAAGTTCACACCGAGCTGTTCTTCTTTAGCAGTAGGGAGTCATCGTTAGCAGATGGCACGTATCACAAAAATATATATTCACAATTACATGGTGCACGCATTTCTGCACACAGCACTGAGCATTATTTACCTGTTAAAGAGACTTTAGTTTTATTTTATACATCTTATCTACCAGAAATGTTTGGAAACAAGATTTTCTGAATGACATGCAGTAGATTTTTTTTTCCACAGATGCAGTTGATATCAGCATGCAGTTATTTCTCACTGTTGTTTAATCTGATGTGTCAGATTAAACCTGTTTTTAGGTCTGTTAGAATGATCGAAGTTAACTTTGTTTGCCAGATGCCAAATTAATGAGAGAGATTTAGGTTATTATTATAGGACATAGTTCAGCCTTCTTTCTGAAAGGTCAAGGTTGTCCTCCTGACTGGTGTAACTGAGTCAGGTTTGTGGCCCACCTTGGTCATACCCACCTTTTTCAACTCTGCCCACAAATTTTCTGTAGTACTCAGAACAGGGCTTTGAGATAGCCACTCCAAAATATTGACCTTGAAGCCCTTTAAATCACTTTGTAACTAATTTTGTCCATTAGGAAGATCTGTTAGAACCAAGCTTTAACTTCCTGACTGGTGTCATGCAATGTTCCTTCTGTGTCTCCACGCACTGGTCTTCCCTCATGATGCCATCTATTTTGTAAGGTGCACCAGTCCCTCCTGCAGCAAAACACCCTTGCTACATGATGCATCAAGCCCTGCGCTTCAACCGCTGTAATGGTGTTCTTAGGCACGCAGACTTCCTCCTTTCTGCACCAAACGTAACAATAGCCATTATGGCCAAACACTTGAATTTTAGTTTCATCAGACCACAGGTCTTGTCTTTAAAAATGGAAGTGTTTGTGCCGGTGTGCATTTGGCAACCGTTATCTGGTGTTTAATGTTGCTTTTAGAGAGGACGGCTTCTTCACTGCCATTGCTCCAAAATGTCACTGTAGATAAAGAGTCTGTAACCAGCTTCAGCCAGCAGCTTTACCATGTCTTTTGCTTTTGTCCTGGGGTTGATGCAAATATTTCTTGCCAAAGCACATTTATCTCAGTTTGTCTCCTTCCCCTTCCTAAAAAGTATGATGATTGGATATTCCCATGCTGTTTATACTCGCATAGAATTGTGTGAATCAATAAGGTGGCACCTTCAGGCTACGGACAGTCAGACAAGATCAGTTCTGTAATTGGCAACATGAGGCCAAAGCCAATATAGCCTTCCAGCGCATTTACTTTATCCTTCTTAGTGGCACACCAGAGAAAATATATAGCCTGCAAATTGATTCAACTTTTAGATAAGATAATACCCTAATATTGCATTTTAAGAGGGCATTTTTAGCTTATTTGCAACATGGATGTCCCTTTATTCCATCTAACTCTTTATTTTTTCCTGCCCCTTTTGTTATATACTCCTTCACCAGCTTGTGTGTTTCTCTTCCACAGGGTTTCGCTCTGTGTGGGAAGATTTTTGTTTGGAGGGAAATGATTCCACATGAAGTACAACGCACTCGGCCCCCCATCATCCTCTGCAGCAGCAGCAGCAGGCGTAACGTCGTGACGCTCCCCCCCACCAGACTGGGCTCACCCCTCGGCCGCTAAGGATCAGGCCGCTCCACTCCTCCCATTAACCAATCTTCCATAAGATCCGTTTAAGATCCTCGCCCGTCAGTTTGGAACACGTTTTTTTTTTTTTTTTCTGTCAGCTGTCTGGAGTGAAATTGTGGGAAAGGTTTTGAAAGTTCATGTATGATTACTCTGAAAAAAAGAATTAAGCATTAAACACAAGAGAAAAGGATTAAAGGAAAGTGAACAGGACCGTTAGAGGGAAAGTGCAAAGCAAAAAAAAAGAAAAAGAAAAAGGAAAACGGGCGCCGGAGCAAACATCAATAAAGGATACAGCAAGTACAGTTGAGAGGCGTGAGGAGAAATCAGCATGAAGTCCAACCAGGAGCGCAGCAATGAATGTCTGCCCCCCAAAAAGAGGGGCACATCCAACACGTTACCGCCTGAGCGTCGCTCTCCTGCTGTTCCAGCTGTTAGCGACCGGTCGGAGAGCACAGCCTGCTATGGTAGTGTGGCGGGTGGACAAGAAAGCAATATTGTTGCACATCATAGCTCCAACAAAACTGATGGGCCCCAATATAAATCCCCCTCCTCCTTGTCGGACTCTTCTTCCTCGTCCTCTTTGAGGCAAGTATCATCTCTCCCCACAGTCTACACGTCCCCCCTATCGCAATCCACAATTGGAGGAACAGTCCATTACGCACAGCTGCCTCCGAATATGCAGTTCATCGCCTCGTCCTACACTACTCCATACACGAGCTACGTTTCCCCTCAGATACTCCCACCTCCACCACCTCCCCCCATCTCCTCCTCCTCCTCTTCGGCCACACAGAGATCCTCGTACACAGAGACGTCGCCTTCTCCGACGCTGGCCGCCAAACAAGACCAGCATCGAGCATCCGCAGGACGCACCTCAATGCCTCCTCCTTCTACGGACTCTTTCCCCCACCATATTCACATGTCAACATCTCCACGGACGTCGCCCCATCAACAAGGAGGCCCTCACCAACCGTCCCAGTCCATGCATCCCCACCAGTCGTTTGGGAAATATATGGATGGGTATAGCAGAAAGGAGGACGGTACCAGACCCAGAGAGCTCCATAACGGAGAGCTGGAGAGGGGTAGGAGGTTCGGACCCTCACCAGAGTCTGGCCTCGTGAAGTCGGGAGGTAAATCAAGGGAGGACAGGTCCTCCTTGTCTTCCTTTGAGGCTCGTCATCTGGTCATGGCGTCAGACTACTCTACCCATGATCACCTAGGGTTGAGAACCTCTGTCATGTTAATGCCTAATAGCCATGGTGACCACCAGTTGGTACCACCCAGAGCCAGCCCTGAGAAGCTGACCACCTCTGCCCCCGCACACCTGGAGAAAGGCGCCATGGGTAAGCCTGTCAGTCGCCCTCCCTCCTCATCCAACACCACCTGCTCGTTCACATTTCCATCCCCACTAGCTGCAGACAGCCTGAAGCTGGCCGTCGGCACCCTGCCGCCCCAGACTGTTATCCAGACCACGCACAACACCTCAGAGCCGCTGTCTCTGGGACTCCCCTCGACGAGCATCTACCCGCAGCAACCTCTCATTGGTTACATTACAGGGGGCGGTGGGAGCAGCTACCACACCAGCCTACAGCAACACTTGCTCATTCCAGGCACCCAACCAGTCATCATCCCGGTTAGTGGAGGTGGGGTCCCCACATTGGAGACTGTGACCTCCCACATTACATCATCAACGCAAGCCGCACCTTTCCCCGCTACACTCCCCCACACGTACATCGCTGCCACTGCCCCGAAAGGCGAAACGTTGGAAACCCAAGGCGGCTCGTTCCACGTGGCTGCTCCAGGAGCGGTGGTTCAAGCCCAGCTTCATCTCCCCGTTGTTCCTGCTCCCCCGGGGCTGGTCGGAGCTTCCACACCTCCAGCCCATTCAAGTGCAGTGGTGCCCCCCTCCCTGCCGCCATATTTCATCAAGGGTTCCATCATCCAGCTGGCGGATGGCGAGCTGAAACGCGTGGAGGACCTGAAGACGGAGGACTTCATCCAGAGCGCAGAGATCAGCAGTGAGCTGAAGATCGATTCGTCCACGGTGGAGCGCATTGAAGGGAGCCACACCTCGCCTAACTTTGCTGTTGTGCAGTTCTCCGTTGGTGAGCATCGTACACAGGTGAGAAAAAAAAAACAATATCTAGAAATGTGCTCGATCACTTGTCTTCATGATTAGTTTCGCAATGGCTGAATGAGTTTAAATCCCTCATCGTGTAAATTACATTTCCAGTAAGACGTTTTCACACATTAATCATTGGCGTGAATCATATAGTAAGTCGTGGCAATCAAGAATTTATCTAAATCGTTATTTTTCCGGGTAGGAATTACTACACTCTGAATAACTTAAATGCATTTTAGGAAAAAAAAGATTTGAAATGTGGATTTTCTTAAATCAACACAGTAAATTTTCCACATGCAGACTCAGATACAATAAATTAGAATATTGTTTAAAAGTTCATGTATTTCAGTATCTTAGTAATTTACTAAATTAAACACATCATATAGATGAATTGCATACATACATATCTTTTTAAGCTTTTATTTCCGGTAATTATGATTTTCCGCTTACTACGGAAGTATATTGCTGTCACAAGAGAAAATACATTTTTCAAAACGATCATGTTATAACATGATAATTATTTTGTACAAACGTGATAATTATATTGCATGAACAGGATAATTATATTGTATAAATGTGATAATCGTATAAACATGATGATTATATTGTACAAACCTGATTATCCAGATAGTGGCGGTATGCCCTGCATGTCATCTACTCGGGAAGTACAATGGCAAATTTACAGGAGTAGATCAAGTTTTACTTTATGCTCGGTCTAAGACACGGAGAGATACTGATGCTGCTGCGTACTGTGGATGAGATCATTATTAGCGTGCTCACACTGAGGGGAATCCTCAAAAGAATGGGACTTTACAGAAGGAAAAATCAATCGGATCCTCTAGAGGTAGCAGCCTTCCTCATTGACCAGCTGGAGAGTTATGGAAGCCTGCGTGGATATAAGCTTCACCACCTTAAATGTGTTCAACATGGATATGTTGTGACTCAGAGTTCAGTGAGACATCTGTTAAAATCTCTGGCCCCCAGGGGTGTAGAACGAAGGCAGAGGTGGAGGCTGATGCGATGCGTGGATATTAATCCTGGACCTAATTTCATGTGGCACGTTGGCCCCTATGATAAACTGAAGCCGTTTGGTCGGAGCAATGGGCTGTCCGTGTTTTTGCCCATCCTCTCCATTTGAATCAAAAATTTACCTGGAGCGCCAACTTGTCATTCTTACTTAATGAGTCTCGTGGTCAATACAGACTAAAAGCATACTACCGCCACCATCTGTATAAAGTTATCACATTTGTTATCACATTTGTACAATAGGATTATCACGTTTGTACAACATAATTATCATGTTATAACAAGTAAAGACATGTTATAACATGAAAAATGTATTTTCTCGCGTGACAGCAATACGCCTCCGTAGCTTTCAGCTAATGACACAACAAAGATTCTTTAATACAGAAATGTGGGCTTTATCAAAGCTTTTTTAATACCTGCTGATATTTTCACAAGGTGCTCATAATCTAACAATCAAGCCTCACTGGAATACATATTTAAAAGTATTGAATATAACTGTCTTTGCGTGCAACCCTTTGATATTAGATGTTAGTCTATTACAAAGTTTCAGACAATACACTTGTTTATTTAATGCCTCACTGGATGTTTGGCATAATTCTGTCTGGATATTGACCTCTGGTCTTGCCTTAGTAGTGACGGCGAGATAAAGCCTCTCGGAGTGGTGAGGCTTTCCATCCAACTGCTTAAAGCTGATATTGAGACATCAGGATAGTTAATTTGCTCTACTGTGCCATCAAGTGGACAGTAAATGTATAGCAGGCAGAGTGATTATTGACAAGAATTAGGAGTGTGAAGCTTTAAACTAAATACACGAACGGTGTGTGATTCCAATAAACAAATTCTCGCTATGATCCTAGTATGATCTTAATCTGCCCTAATGATACAACTGCTGAACTGAAAGGGAAGCTAAAAACAAATAAGGTTGAGGGTTGTGATGTGAATCTGCTTACATTACTTTCTAACTGTGCTTATAATACCTGTGCAAATTCTCAGTTATCCGGGTCATCGCACGAGCATATAGGTTTAAATCGGAGGCTACCGGACTTTAGCTCAGTTCTTTCTGAAAACGTTTCGACTCCTAACTGGGAGTATTTGTGAATTTTGGCAGCTCGCACTTGAGCTCAAGTGTCATCTCAGTCTTTCTCCGCTGACTGTACAGAGGAGAGAAATGTCTAATAGCACTGTGGGTATCTGCAAAATTCAAATGAGCTAAAACGTGTAATTTTTTTTAGATCGTGTTGGCACCCTCCCAGGCCATGGCGATGTAGAAGTTCACTGTGGCCATTGACCCTGGTGTTTTCAGCATTTTCAAATTTTTGGATTGAGTCCTGTGAAATCCTAGGTCGGTCTCGTGCATCAACCAGTTTAGTGTCATCTGATGGTGACGATTTGGTTGAAAATTGCTCGCAGATGGGTGTGATAATGTTTCCCGTTAAACTTTAGAAGAGATTTTTTTTGACAAATCCGGCTTCTGGAGGGCTTAAAAGCTAAACTATCTGGTTTAAATGGGCTCTACTAATTCTGCCAAGAGGAGTATCCAGCCAGAATTATGCCAGAAGCTTTTAATAGCAAGCAGTCTCTGTGCAACTTGCTAAAGGAAGTTTATCCACATTTTAGTCGTATAAATCAATCTGAGCCTGTTGTTTTCTAGATTCTGATTAAATTTAAAGTTGAGCAAATACATGTTTCAGAAATCTTTGAAGATCTTGGTTATATTATCTCTCTACCCTGAAAGTACAAATTTAATAATTTTTTATCTAAAATAAATGCAATAAAATGAGTCAGTCAAGATGCGTCCTTGAACTGTATATAAACAAACATGCCACTTCATGCAACCAAGCACAGGTCTATTGCCCCACTTTAATAAGTTAGCCTTGCAAAAAGACTGTATTCTCCTTTGAATTCACAGTGACCACATAATTAGGACAGATTCCAACAATGCACTGCCAAAGATTAATCTTGCAAATATTATTTTTCAGGCTTTTCTGTGTCAGAAATGAACAAAATGCCAGCCGAGCAGTTGAAGTGACTGAAATTCTGCCTTTAGAACCCCCTGAGAGAATGATTTACCCTGTGGCTTGAATGGAGTCCCTGCTAGACATGTTCAAAAACGCATTGAGATACTTTATTTCAGATTTCCACATTCATAAACCATTTTATCACCTGCAAGAATGCTACGGCCTCTAATAGAGTTTTATGGCTATTCACATGTAGTATAATTATGTTGAATGACAAGTGTTGAGCTGCTCCCATCTTAATTACTTCATTATCATGAATCTCAGGACTCGGCTGTTTCCACTCTAATTAACGTCAGTGTACTAGGACGACGGTCTGGTTAAAAACACCATCTTATTATGAGCTTCACAGGAGTTCAAAGAGTTGAGATCTGGAATCTACTTGTCAGCTTGTTCAATTATTGATTAAAGCAGGGAAAGTGTATACTCGTGTAATGGAGGAAGAAATCTTCAGACACCAATCCACGATACTTATATATAGCCGAAACAACCACGGCCAATTACAATACTTTGTGGTTTTCATTTGATGAAAGAGTTTGGCGTTCATTTTAATGGACAGTTTTTCAGCTTGAGACGAAAGATAATAAAGGCCAAGAACTTCAGAAGTTCTTATAGACTACTTTTAAGGTACCGTAAGACCCTAAAGTTGTAATAGTGATGCTTATTAACACTTTAAAACACAACGATTGTTGTTGGACTCCAGCAGGTCAAAGGCAACTTTCTCAAAGACCTTAATTAATGCTGAAAAACAAGAATTTCCTCACCACTGCCATGTATCTCAAATGGAGTTAGTGTTAAGCATAGAGAGAAAAAAACAGTGCAAGAAAAACAGGACAACGTAGGCACGCTTGATTAAGTAAGTAGTCAAGTAGTATAATTAAACATGAAAATGAAGAAAAGGACTGTTATAGCTTTCTGTAAAGGTAACCAGAAGGCTTTTATCGATTAAATTAGATTGGGACACCCCAACAATTTATCCCCAGAAAATCTCGCTCAGGCAAATGACATCAGGTGCACATGAAGCAAACCATTTCTCAGCATTTAGAAAGTGGTTTGCTCTGTTAATCCCACAGACGTTTAGTTTGATGTGACTCCTGACTATTGAAATAAGCATAAAGAACATGATGAAATAAAAAAAAAAAGCTGTCTGCGGCCTTCAGGAAGAACATCGTAGCAGCTCGTGAGTGTGGTAATAGATTTAAATGTCCGAGCAAGTCTCCGCCTATAATCAGACCACACATGATAAAAGAAGACTTCAACAACCCAAAGGTGTCATCATGGAAACTGCAGCCTCCTCATGCAACTCTTGGTAGCAAAGTGCTCAAATTTTGAACACCAGAGGATTTGTTTCGTATAAACCTAATATGCCATTCCATAGGAAGATAACTTTGTACCAGTTTTGAAGCCCTGGGCTGGAGTTTGGCAGCGCTTTGCTGCAGCAGCACCTGGCTAACCCACCACCATCAATGACACCGTGCAGAACGGTGCCCTGCAACGTGACAAAGACCCAATCTGTCTGGAAAAAAACATAGTGGTGCCCTTTAAACCAATCAACTCATACCAAATTATTCAGCTTCATCATAATATGTAACTTTTGAAAAGAAAGACAAAAAAACATATTCGAAGTCAATCTATCCATTAAGGTCAACCCGCTGCTTGTTGCAGCAGACACATCGGAAAAATAGTGTCCTTTTCATTTGCTTCCTCCACCTTTTTTATCTTTTAAATTTTAAGCAGCTCCTTTTTGTTGAAAATAGCAACCAGAGGCTTCTTGGCTCTATAAGAAGTTTCACAAAAAATAGTGCCGTTGATACTGGGAGTAAGATAAGATAAGAATTCCTTTCTTGTCCTGCAGTGGGGAGATTCAGGTGCAACAGTGGCATACACACACAGAGAGTTACACACAGTTATTAGCAATGACATAAAAAAGAACAAACTAGTCTGATCTAAAATTAGGCTCTAAAGAAACACCAAGAGTAGAAGATAAAAAGTAAATACCAGAGTAAATACATATTGCGCAGGGGGGGTGGGGGGGGGGGGTGGAATGATCCGTTTAGCTATGGTGACCGACCAATCGCTGGCCATGCACAGTGAAAATCCTCCGATTCTGGTCAGCGGCTGATTTCTCGGTACATTTCTCATGTCAGCGGACGCAGTGGAAGGTTGATGTTTCCCTAAATAAGGAGTGGGGAGTATCAGGATTGAGAGTTACCTCAGGATAGTCGGCCACCTCCACAGATCAGATAGACCAAATAGATGCACAACTGCTTCTGGCTTTTGTTTTATTTTTTTTGTGCCCTTGATCTTTTAGCTTAGCAGAGAAATTACTGTGATTGGAAAAAAAAAATCTTTTGATGCTGGTATTTAGTCCATTGAGACCTGTTGTACTTTAGCTGTGTTTTTTTTTTTTTTTCAACGACCTTGTTGATGATCTCCTGGGCCCTACTTTGATGGAGAGCATCTTTTCCAGCTTGTAGATTGTTTATACGTTTATAAAGGTCTTTCATTGCTTTCTGTGCATGAAATCTTGCTTATTTAACTGAACTGAAATGTTTCAGCTTTGTTTTTTTTGTGGCAAGAGCATCAGATGCCTAGTAAGTTCCTACAAAGAAACCTTGAGTCATTTCAGTTCTTTCATTAAATGTGTCTCATCAGTGGATAAATGCTGGTACTCCACTGTGTGCGTGTGATACCTTTAGCTTTTCCTGCTCATTAATATTCAAGGCACAGCTTTGAGTATTACATTTTATGTCAATTTCTTGTTAGTACTTTTTTTTTTTTTGCTGTTTCAAGCTAAGAGTTAAGAAAAAAAAATCAGTCTGGGCTGCGTTTAGTTTTTTTTTTTTTATTGCAGATATTTCTTTTCCGTCTTCGTCTAGTAATTTGTGCTATGAAGGACAGTCTTTCAACCTACGTTTCTGTCTATTCGTCCCGGATGATATTCATCTCCTTCAGGAATTTATTTTTCTTTTGTGAATCCTTTCCCAGTCTTGCTGCTTTAAAGTTCTCTTGGACTCATTTGGCTTGCTCCAAACTCAACAGGGCATATGAGGCGGCTCATTCCTTCACGCTGCATTCTGTGCCTCATCCATGCGTCCTGCTTTCTACCTCACCTCACCTTTCAAGACGTCTCTCTGAGGAGAATCTTGATTGATTGGTCACCACAACGCCAGTAGGTTAGATGTTGGTGAACCGGCAGCTTGAACTGGGAAGAAAGGGGATTTAAAGTGACTTTGAATGGGGCCAATATTGTTAGTACCAGTCAGATGGCTGTGTGTTAGAAACTGTTAATCTGTTGGGGTTTCCACAATGAAAATGTGTGGATGAAATGCCAGGTTGACACCAGATGTCAGAGGTAAATGGACGGAGCTGTTGAAGATTACCTTCAGCATGATAAGGCGCCATGTCACATTTCTGACACCCTTTTGCATCAAAGAATAAATCTTGATTCCTGAAGGCAAAAGCCGGTCCCACCCATTGCTAGCAAGATGCATCTTATAAAGTGTCTTCTAAAGTTTGAGTATATAAAGTGTTGCAAAAATACACTGATAGGAAAAGGCCACAAAAAGAAACGTGTTTGGAGACCCATACACCTCTTACCTTACCCATTGCAGAGTACTGGTCCCTATTATTCACCTTAACAATGTCCTCTTTTCATATTCTCATCAAAAAGAGGCATTTTTGCAGCATTGTATTTGTTTTTATTTATCTACTTAGACATTCTGGCTCTTTTGGCGCTTTTATTGTCAAATTATTTTCTCTCTGCCTAAATCCAACTATACGTGCCACCTAACAGAGGACACATTTTTATTTTCTTTGCTTTCTTGATGAACTATGGGTTGATAACCTTGAACAGCAAACACATTTACACAAATTAAATTCAAATCTTGTATCAGCAAACTAATTTGATAATTTCCCAGGTTATTAAATACTATAACTTAAGGTTTTAACTGTACATTTTTTTCCTCAAATCCATCTTACAGTAACACATTTTAATGCACACAATCTTGTAGGAGAAAGAACGTAGAATCAAAGAAATCTATTTAAATTTCTCTTAATTGTTTACAAAAAGTAAGTGAAATATACATACGAAAAGCAACTCTGCAGTTGGCAAAAGATAGCAAAAACAAACAGGTGCTCTCTCGTGTGCAAATAATCTTTTCAAATCAGAAACAATGACTGAAAACTGCATTTCTTTTTGGTGCTGCATAGCTTCCATACTTTTAAAGCAGTAACACCTAAACAGATACAGCTGTATTTACTGACATTATATGTATATTTTACCTCTTAGTGACAATATTTGACTAAGAAGTCAAAAAGCACTGTTAAGAATCTCTGTATTAGCTTTCAAATTAAAATTAAGGTAAATACATACATATAATTTCTGCAGATGACATATATTTTTTTTATTTCAAAAGTATGTTTTATAGCCATGAGTAACATTTTCCTTCAACAATGTTTGAGGCTTATTTTCTTTATTATTTTCCTTATTCTCTCTCACACATCCGCATACCTGCTACTCACTTTCAGACTGTGCATTTTAATAATTTCATCTCTGCGACGGCTCTACAGCCCACATCGCACATCTGAAATCATCTCTCATGCTCCTCCTTGATGCAGCATCCACAAAAACTGACCATCTTTTCAAGACTCCGCTTGTGCTATTTATTGTTGGAGACTATTAGAAGCAGCTTCCATCCTGTGCTACATAAAGTTAGACTAAGAGGAGAGGAAATACTGGCACACGTTTGTTTTTGAGAAAGTGATTGAAACATTTTAAAGCTGAATTATTCCAATCATAATCTTGTTTTGCACACCTCTTTGTAAACTTGCCAGCTTCTCCTCTTATTTTGCGAGATATATTTTAAATCCTATGTTATTTCAATTCATTCTCAGGTAAAACCCCATCACAGACTATCCTGATTATATTTCAGTGTCCTCTATAGTTCTTTTTAAGAGACTCTCTACACTGACTTAATGCCAAAATCTAATCAAAGAAACATTTAAAAAACACACTTTAGATCCACATGCCTTGCTTTTTTAGATCATATTCTTCCAGTTTTGAGCGTATAAGATGACAGCACTTCAGTACAGATCTTACGCAGTTACTACTGAAGCACCATTACAAATTGACCATTGACTTTTAAGCATTGATTGCACAGTGTATGAAGAGCCTTAGAAGCATGTTATGC
Source organism: Fundulus heteroclitus (assembly GCF_011125445.2). Taxonomy (NCBI): domain Eukaryota; kingdom Metazoa; phylum Chordata; class Actinopteri; order Cyprinodontiformes; family Fundulidae; genus Fundulus; species Fundulus heteroclitus. The sequence continues at coordinate 16,262,069 of NC_046373.1, read as the reverse complement.
TCAATTTTAGGCTTTAAAAACTCTCGCCCAGATTACTAATGTTATGTTAATTCAATGTTAATTCATCGCTTCTTCGAATAGGTGTCTTTGTTTTCTTTTGAACTTGTGGGACTTTATTATTCAAAATTTTCCAGTTAGGTTTAGGAATTAAATCTATATTTGGTAATCCTGTTCAGAAACACTTGTTATTATACTTCCAAAAAAAGTAAAAAACAAAACAACTAGACTTGTTTTCCGTCGGAAAACAAGTCCAGTTGTTTTGTTTTTTTTACTTTTTTTTTTGGAATGACCATGACCCAGATGACTGAGAATCTTCACCAGCTTATTATACTGGGTAAAATCATCAGTCCATCCTGAAATTAGTTAATATATTATGTATTCAGAAAAAGGAGGTTAAAAAATATATTGTTGTGGGAATTGCAGGCCTGTAAAAACAGCAGTGACTGGTCAAAGTTTTGTTCCTGCTCTCACTCATGTATGCAACACCAGTGTCTGTGGACATTCCCCGTTAGTTTCTGCTTGCCGGCTGCACACTTCTATTGTTTATGTATCCGGTTAGCTTAACGGCTAGGTTAGCGGTTAGCTTCCGTGTTAGCAGTTCATTGTAGCTCCGCTGCTCTCACTGTATACTTTGAATGTGGCTGAGAGTTGCAAAAACCCAACCGCCTTAATGTTTATGAGAAGAAGATGAAGGCCTCAGTAGAAAGAAATAAGACCAGAGTGGATTTGGAATATTTTTTTCATGCGATCCCCTCTGAAGAGCAGAAGAGCAAGGTAAGACGGTCCTGCACAATTATTCAAAAAGACACTTTGGGAAACTTCTGGAAAAATCGCAGACACTAGCTTTAAGGGTGTCTTTATGTTAGGACAAGCTAAAAGGCTCCTAATACAGAAACATGCTTTCCTTGTGAATCACTTAGACACACAGGACAGACAACCGTGCACCCACACACTCATACCTAAGGGCAATTTAGAGGCCAATTAACCTATCAGTCATGTTTTTGGATTGTAGGTAAAAGCCAGAGTACCCAGAGAGAACACACCCATGCACGGGGAGATCCAAGACAATCAATGCTCAAACTGCACCACTGTAAGAGTGTAACTGGCCCTTATAGAATTCTCCTGCCAAAATTTGGTTATTGCATTTTCTGTAGCAAATTATAGTAAAAACATTCTTGTAAGCTATCTAACACCACCTCCTTCATGATGGAAAAGCTAATTGTTTGAAGAGAAAACAGGGATTTTAACAGATTTTAATAGTTAAACCCTAACATCAGTAACTGATATAAGGCATAATTGTGCTCTACAAGAAGGCACCTAGGGCAACCTGAGTGGAATAGCGCTGCAGTCACATGGTAAGACATAACAAGGTCATATTTAAATAAACGAGAGCACACAGCGCGACACACCCAGGCGCACGCCCAGAGAACACGACCTGAATCACGCTCTCATTAACTAACTAATGGAGCTTATAGAGGCAAATACGGAGCAAAGCCCATTTTACACGTCAGGCAATTGCAAGGGAATGTATGGTAAAGAAAAACAACATATTCAACTTTTAAACTTGCGCAATGCTCCTTTAAACTCAATTTCCTAAAACTTGCAAAAACCTTGTGATTAATGTTGTCCTTTAAGAGAAATTCACTTGCAAACCGGTGTGCAAAGTTATCATAGCAAGAACCACTAAAATCACCATTATATTCAATTATTTGTCCTATTAGCTACAAGGTAATATAATTAGACCCTTCTCAGCAACAAGTTTTCACGTTTTTCTCCAGGTTAAGCCGTTTTTCCAGTACACTACAGACATCGTGGTTTAATTGGAAAATTCAAACTAACTGTATGAGTGGCTATGCCTGGATGTGTTTGTGTTTGCTTTGGGAATGACTGGCAACCTGTATAATGTGTATTCCTGCTCTGGCCTGTTCAGGATATCAGCAAGGTTTTCAAAAACCGTAAATATGCCCGGATTTACCATTTCAGGTCTTACTAAATAGTTTGTCATGGTAATAAATAAGATCTGAACCAATTTCTAAATGTTTAATCCCAAAACAAGTCCATCATTTTTAGTATTCAATTCAATTCAAAAGTTTATTTCAAACCTGCACACATTTTACAATACATATACTGATAAACAATACAGATGCATGGCTTGAAAGGGGGATGGAAGAAGCAAAAGCTTATACATGTCCAATCCCCTCCCGCTCATTTTTAGTATTACCACCTTGTGTTGCTATTCGTGCAAGTTTTAAAAAAAGCTAAATTCATTTAGTGGTTTCTTAACGCACATGTTTGGAACCACAAGTGTTTTCGGTTTTAACGTTTCCTTAATCTCCTTTTCTCCAGGTGAGTGTGGAGGTGTTGCTTGAGTATCCCTTCTTCGTGTTTGGCCAAGGATGGTCTTCGTGTTGTCCAGACCGGACCACTCAGCTTCTGGAGCTGCCTTGTACAAAGCTTTCAGTGGGGGATGTTTGTATTTCACTTACTCTCAAGAACCTGAAGAACGGGTCTCTGAAGAAGACACAATCTCTGGAACCAGACAACAACGTTTCAGTCCCTCACTCTAGCCACGGGCACCTTAAACCCCCCAGAACCATCTCAGAAGCGTCCCAGAGCTGCACCGGGGGCAATTCCAGGCACAGAGAGCGCGAGAACGGGATCAGCCAGCAGGGGAGCGGCGAAAGCGGGAATGGGAGTGGAAGAGACTCCAGAGTGGAAAACGGAGATCTCACGTTCGGGGAAAGAGGATCCGTTTCCAGAGGTCAGGTTGCCGGGAGCACAGGCGCTGGCTCCAGTAAGCCGCCAGGAAGCAGGAAGCGGAGGTGGTCTGCCCCTGAAGGTCGAAAAGTAGAAAAGTCAGAGGAGGAACCCCCTTTGACCTTGCCCAAGCCTTCCTTCATTCCTCATGAGGTGAAAGTCAGCATCGAGGGAAGGTCCAATATTGGCAAGTAAAAGGAAAGCAGGACTGTTAAGACACTTGGGATTACAAAACAAACAAAGAAAGGATTCTACAGAAAAAGGAATGCCCACATTAATGTTTCATTTGTTTTGTTTCATGTTTTTGTTTTCTATCTTGAATACTGTACTGTAGACGTAACTGTGCCCTACGGCGTATCACCTTACATTTTATCACATGAGCAGTCGGTGCCGTTTTTGGTGATACTTCATGAGACGATGTATGCTGAGGGATTGGTGAGGAGTGCTGAACTTTGTTATTGGTGGCTCTGTGGCGCACTGGCACCATGCTTGATGGCTCCTTCCCCGCATTACGCGGTATGTCGACTTCAAGCTGACGCTGTTTGTTTTTTTCGACAGCGATTTCATTCCCCGGGCGCTTGTGGCGAGACTACCTGCACAAAAACACTTAGACCACCGGCGCTTGCCGAGTTAGCAGTAAAGCATCCGCTGATTTTAAACATGAGGGATTTGTAGCTAAATCCTGAACACAATCATTAAATTAGATTGGTATTTGGTGCAATTTAACTCCGTGTTGCTTTCCGTACATGCATCAGAACAAACCATGCAGGGGTCACAGAGTAGAGCCAGTGCGTCACATAGTAGAGAGGGAACAACACTTACTCTGCTTACTTTATGGGCAGTGGAGTCTTTACTTTTATCTGTAGCATTTTCATCTTACTGTTTTAATTAATTTCACCTCTCGTCTTTTATCTCACCAGATAGTTGCTTTAAATGATTGTCAAGAAAAACAAAACTAAATCAGGGGGTCATTTATTCCTTGATTGAACCCTAGTCGGGTGATTGTTTGTGTGGAAATGTGAGATACCCTAACCTGATTGCATACAAGTGCAAAACACACTGTTGGTGAGCGTCGCTTTAAGAAAAGATGATTGTGTAAAAATCCTAATTGTATTTGATGAATTGCTCTGTATTTTTTTTTTTTTTTTTTAAGTCTGTCTAGAAGAACTGCGTGAGAGGAACAAAGAGAATTTTGCATGTGAGCTCCGAGAGGGTCGGGATGTTTCAAATCAATTCAAACACCTGTCACACTCACCCTACAGCCAACACACTTTAGTTGTATCTTTATTCACACAGTACTGTATGTTTTTTTTTTTTGTTTTTTTTAGATATTTTTGTATTATTTGGAGAGACGTAGAAAGTATCAGCAGCACTTTTGGAGAGAAGAAGCGTTCGGAAAAGTGACAGGGAGCGCATGTGCCATGGAATCACAAAGCAGTGGATGAATGTGACAGGTATAGAAGAAATTCTAGGTCAGACGGGGACTGGAGGTGTGTTTTAATGAAATTAATTACAGATGTAGTCATTTACAGTGCCTTGCAAAAGTATTTTCGTATTTATCACAATTTGTCACCCCGCCACCACAAACTACAATGTATTTTGTAGGGATTTTATGTGTCAGGCCAACACAAATGATCATAATTACGTAGCAGTGCACCCACTCCAATTTCTTTTGCAAATAAAAACCTGAAAAAAGTGTGACATGGATTTCTATTCAACACCTCTAAGTCGTTATTTTAGGTTGGGTGCGTTGCTGTCCTGCTGAAATTTAGACCTCTCAAGTCTTTCACAGCCTGTGTCAGGGTTTTCTACCAGGACAGTTGTTATATTTCGCTCCCTCCACCTCCTAATAAACCTTGACCAGCTTCCCTGTTCTTGATGAAGTTTGTTATGTGCCATAGATGGCTTGTTGCAAACTTGAAAGCGGACTTTAAATGCCTTTCTACAGTGAATTCCTTCTTGCCACGATCTTATACGGGCGAGAGTTGTTGAGTGTAGGGCTGTGTGGCTGTAATGTGACAAAATTAGAAAACAAAAAGCTGTAAATTGTTTTTTGCAAGGCGCTGTACATGACAGTAGACAAGTATTGGAATGTGTTTTCGTAGTTTGGGCTGTGGCATAAAGGTGAACGGAGAGAAAATAGCTTTTAAACATCCCAGTGATGGTCTTTGCTAAAGCGAGAGCTTAGAAACTCACACCACATCATTTTGAAGGTCACCGTGTATTTGTAGCGCATGTGTGTGTGTGTGTGTGTGTGATGCTGTCCTGTGTCGGTCTATACACCCACACACACGTAGACAAAGGAAACAGTACAGACCATCCGTGAAATCAATGACCTTTGATATGTACTGTATTTGTCAATACACTTTTAGATTTCTGCAGGTTCAAGCATATTTGGTGCACGGTGTCCCTACTGCAAAGACACCGGTGGACTGACATTGGACTGGGTGCACACCGCTAGCAGTACTGTCATACTGAAAGTGCTTTGTGGTGTGTTTTTGTATGGATGGGAATTTAGGAGAGTGTGTGTATGTGTGTGCGTGTGTGTGTGTGTGTGTATTGTGCATAGGAAAGAGGTAGATATTAGATATATATTTAGGAAATGCTTAATGTCCAGTGTTTCTACTTGGAGTCTTTACTTACGAGAATCTTGCAATTTGCACATCGGGAGGAGGGAGTTAGGTGGAGAAATGATTTTCAGCGGCCCTGGCCTGAAGCAAACTCTAGACCACATGTAACACACTGGAGGAAACCAGGGTTTTGTTTTGTCTTTCTGTTCCACAACAGGCACTTCACCACGTTTAGAGCGAATGCTCCTACATCAGCTAATTCCATGACAAAGTACTTTAAGTTATTCAAACAGAGCAGAATTTAAATGTGCCTGCCTACTGAATATATATTCAAACAGAAATATTTTCTAGGGTTTCTCGCGGAGACTCTTTGCCCGCGGTTGAGGCCAGAGTGACCAAGATGGAGTGGCTCAAACAGCGGAAAGCCATTATCACTAAGATGTAGCGGTTACCTCAGCAGATGTGCTTGCCTGGTGGGCCGTATGGTTGAATTTTTAAATGATGATGTCAGAGGTGTAACACCCTTACATGCTGTTTCTTACATATAATGCCCCAGCAGCCTTGATTATTCTGAAATCTATATAATAAGAAAACCTAGCTGTTCTTTCCTTTGGTAAAACACCCTTCACGCCACACTATTAAGGTCACGACATGACATTAAAAATCAGCCAGGATGCCGATGGTGCTCAAAAAGTTTCCTTTGGTGCTTCAAGAGGGCAGTGGGTTCCCCATTCCTTGTAACGAGGCAGGAGAGTTCCCCAAGGATTTCAGCAAATCCTTTGCGATAAGATCAGGGTGATTGCTTTGATATCTGGGTCCTGGGTGCTCAGTAGAGAAGCCTTGTAAGCCCCAGTGGTAGCCAATCCATAGCGTATGCTCACCATTGCTTGCTCATTAGAGATTTAGAAGATAGGGCAGCCAGATGCTGAGGCTTCAACCTCACCATGCCCACCCTAGATGCAGCAGTCAAAATATTCATTTTGATGCAGCGTCTATGCACACGGGGTCACCAAGCAGCTCAAACGAGCAATCCACCATCGCAATAAATCAGCACTCGGCTCCCTGTGGAATAGGAAGCACACACGCCTCCGAATTGGGCGTAGCCTAATTGCTGAGACCCCGATGGAAGCTTTTCAGGCTGCAGTTGAAACAAAAAAAAAAAAAAAAAACAGCTCTCACCCTCTGCTACTGTTGGTAAAGTCGTGAAATGCCTAATGTTGTAGCTTCCCCCATAGCAAGGCTAAAACTGGTGGCGGAGGTGCAGATGCCTCCCACGTTTGTAGGAAAGGTCTCCAGATTGTTAGAAAACTTTCCCGGCAGGTGTGACAGCGTTCTAGGACTATGGTCAAGAAGACACGATGGAAAAAGCTGGCAAGTATGAGCAAAGTTGTCTCAGGCTTTAGGTTTTCTTGATGAAGACCCCATTGGACAGTCTCAATGTGTAATGAAGGGGGCCTGGCCATATTTCACCACGAGATCAATCCTTCCGCAAGCATATCTGTTAAGCATAGCTGCTTCAGCTTTTGTCAGGCTTTCGTAGCCCATCTCTAAGTCATGGCTTATTGACATTTATCCCGCAGGTTATAGATCACAACTATCTAAGGGGCAATGATGTTTCATATGGTGTTTTATTGGGTTGATGGCAGGATGGATGTGTGTTCAGATGGGTGGATCAGTCAATGAAACAAGATGGCAATTGGGGAGTTAACAAGAAGACCCCAAATGAGATTTGAAAATGCTTTATTTTTTTATAATAAAACAGGGTTTTCAGATCAACATCACCATAGTAGTGCTCTTTTATTTCTTTCCTCTCCTATCAAGACCTATTCAAGAGAACTAGAGAGACAAGTATGTGTCCTTGTGTGTGTGTTTTATAAATTTCTGTTGTATGTTTTGTCAAACCCCTGTTGCCGACAAATGAATAAGAAAAAACATCGAAACGAACATTACCACTACACCAGTCATACGAACTTTTGTATTTGAACAGGTAGAATCTAAACAATGTAAACCAAAGCCGAATTATACCACTGTTGCTTTTGTTGGTTCAGGAAAGCAATAGGAAAAAACTGATTCAGGCAATCTCCTCATCCATCTTTGGAACCATCTCTGCAATAAACATTTAATAAGAATATTCCTCCAGCACTACAATCAAAACAAATGTCTTTTGTCTATTGTGAAAGTACAATATTTCGATATGAATATACATGAATACGACTTGCTTCAACTAAATCGTTCCTCCTCACCATGAAATTGCTGTTGCAATACTAGTTTTCAGGGAAGACTTTATATGCAGTAACTGAATTTAACCCCCCAAACCTCTTCTTTTTCCTGCTGGTCAGTCATTAACGCTGATGCTAAAGCTAAAGGTTGGCATACGTCTCATGCACCTGCAGCAACCAGCTCTTTGTCTCTGCCCAGCTCTGCCTCGTTGCCACGACTACATAGTGACCTCGTTAACTTTGTTTCAGGTACCCCATCACAGCCAGCCAACCTCCAGGGCACATCCTCTTGAAGCAAAGCAATTGTTGTGTGACAACCGTTACCTACCTTTCAGTGTGATCCTGTCTAGATGTTTAGTGTATACCTACGAGCCCTTAAAGGGATTTTTTTAGGAATTTTTGAAAAGGGGTTCTGTGGTTGGTTATGAGCAGTCAGTATCTTAACTGCAAGACTTAAAACCCTGAATGAGCCAAGTTTCCAGAAAGAGTTTGAAACGGGCAGTTGAGGTAATGGCTAGATTTCCATGCAATCGATTTTAGAAACCTTTTAGTCATCATCGGTTTTTACATAAATCTTCTTGGGTCTTTACACTGATCACGTGTTGGTCTGTGGTGCATACCTGAAAATGTCTCTCGAAAAACAAGCATTGGAAAGTGTTGATTTTAATTGGCCAAAGATTTTTTATCTTGCAGGGTGAACTCAAAACCTTCACACAGCACATTATAAGCAACGGACCAAAGAGCAAATAACTAGGCCAAATATAGCAGGATAATAAAGGTTGATTAAAAAGGGTTCACATGGATTGCAGAGAAATTATTATCGTAGCAGTTTTGCAACGATAAAAAGCCACTTTGGTGCTGAATAGTGCCAGTGAATTGGGATCAAGGGTGTGATAATCACAGTGTTCAACTGTGTCAGAACAGCACATGTAATTTTTGTGACGATATCTCTGTCCTCGCTCTCTATACCTAAGGATCCAGCTGCCATATGTGAAGGACATTTCCATATTCTATAAATGCCCCCAAATAGTCAGACAACTATTAGCTGAATTTATCACAAAGTGGGTCATGCCTTTAATTTCACTTTCGGTTTCACCCAGCATTAAAGGATGAACTAACCTTCATCAGTGCAGATGGAGCTTCTGCATAGTGTTTCATCAGATTAAGTAACATTATTGGTTGGGGTATCCAAATAGCAGTTGCATAAATTCTGTTACTGTGTAGGTCCTCAGGCTCGCAGTCTTTTTTTTTTCTTTAAATCTGTGGCAGCAGATTAAATGTGTAGAAAGGTGACGCTGTTGTGTTATTTACCAAGGCAGCATATCAACCTGTGGCAGTGAAACACAAGGCAGATACTCAGCACTCTGACAGTCACATTGATATCACTGCTAATTCTTATTGGACAACTGAAATTGATAATGTACCACAGTTGTTAATTTAAAAAAAATATTTGAAGATTTATTTGCTGTATTTTATTGCTTATATGCTTGTTTAAACCAATTTATTTAATCCCTATTTTCTTTAGGCGTTTTAGTCTTAAAAATATGTTCTAGCAGTATAGGTGTGAAGACTTTATTTTATGGTAGATGCATTTCAAACGTCTTTCTGTTGATCTGTTGTTCAGAAAGTTATAAACTGCAGGTTAGGAACTGGCTGCTTGAATCCTCACAGAATCCCACGTTAAAAATCCTAATTTGCCCTTTAGGTTTATTTTTCTCCTAGAGATATCTGTCAATTTTGGTTGATAACCCAAATCAGTTCGAGATGAAGTTGTGAATGCAGATGGTGTCGTAAACTCCTTTTATATATAATTTTGATCCGAAGTTCACAAATTTTTAATCCCCTTTAAATGTATTCTAATGTGCAATATTTACATTTTGCTCTCCCCTCTTTTACCGTGCCAAGTGTGTGTAGTGTAACTCCAAGCTGTTATTTTCTAACCCCTGTCCACGTGTTTTCCCTTCTGCAAGACAATGGTGAGTTATCATATTTTGTTAAACCAGATACAAACCCAACATTTTTTGTTGTGGTTGTTTCCCCAGTTTCTCTCTTTCCCCTTCGCCTGTGTGGCCTTCCTGTTCCTGTATATGTCTGCGTCATGAGTCCTGCGTGTAGTTATGTGTCTTGGGGGGGGGGGGTCTTTTTAGTTTTTATTTTTCTCTAATTGTCTGTGAGAGATCATAAATCCTAAACCTCAGAGGTTCATGGTGAGACCCACAGTAAAAACAACAACCTCATTGATAGAGCGGACCACTTTTTGTAAAAAGTTGAAAGAAAGGAAAAAAAAAAAACAAAAACAAACCAACAGAGATGCACGTGTAAGTAGATGTAAAAAGAGAAACTTGATAATGTATCAGCACTTTCTAATCCTAGGATGGGCTCAGTCTAACCCCTCTGTCTCAGACCACTGCCCGTCCAGGGGAAAACATTCATTCAAAACACACAGAGGATGACGATAATAAAAAAAAAAAAAAACGCTGATTGCTGATGGGAAAGAGATGTGGCTCAAGTTGTTTGCACATCGGCCATTTTTTTTCTTCTTTGTTTTTTTGCCGTAACCTTGTGTCCGTCTCATCTTCGCTTGCCGTCCGGCTCGTTCCTGGGTCCAACGGGCCGAGGCGTCAGGTGATCTCCGGCTTGTTTTTCCGTAAGGATAACATTTGTTCTGTCTTTTATTCTGTGTGAGGAGCTGAGATCTTTCCCCACCCCACGGCGTCCAAGCCGGGGTCATTATTTTTGCTTTCATTGTGCTCCCGTGTTTTTGAGCTCTAATTTGGCAGAGGTGTTTGACAGCTCAGTTTGGGTCGTGCGGTGTGAAAACACTGCACGCAAACCTTCGCTTTGTTTGCATTATCTTTGTGGTGCAGGAGCTGTTTTTGTTTTTTTTTTGTTTGTCTTTGTTTGTTTTTGGTCTCCTCGTAGCACTCAGTATAATGTCAGGGGACTTGAAAAACTATGTAGAGAATGTGTCATTGTTTATTCTTATGACAAGCTTCCTCAGTTGAGGAACACTGCTTATGTCTCTTTTTTTTAAAAAATTGGCTTTTTGCACAACTTTACAAACAAAATGAATGTTGGTGTGTGAGCTTTGACTTTTTTTTTTTTATCAGAAAAAAAGGCATGAGTGCTCCATTGTTTCTTGATGTTTGTATTTTCATTTTGCAAGAAAAAAAAAAGGATGTTTTGGCACTTTTTGTGTTTTAAAGTTTAAGTTTTAAAAGTGAATAGAACTTTATCAGGATTCCTTTTCTTTCTTTGTCAATCTTTTTTTTTTTTTTTTTGTATGTCTAATAGCGCTGGATAACCAACTCAGGCAGAAAGGTTTAAAAAAAAAAGTGTAGACGCCCACGTAACAGTTTAGTTTCACCCCCCCAATCAATTTGCATAGTGGGCTGTTTAATGTATGTACATTTACTACATATAATTTGATATTTCGGTTGATTTTTGATGATTAACAAATGTCATAACTGAAAGTAAACTATAAATTATTACTCTGATATTCTGTGTAAGACGCTGGAGATGCCTTGGATTTCTCTTCAGTGTACTAAAACGTCTCTGTGCTCAGCGACAAACGCTTAAAACTGTTTGCCTCTGACCCTGCCCACTGCCATGGAGGTCATGGAGGTCGTCTGTCCGCTGATTCCTTCCCCCTGTTTTGAACACTCAGCCCTGAGGCTCGCCACCAGTCTGTCAAGGTGTCTCTCTGCTACATCGAGTACTAAACTGAAACTTCAGACAAGCGGACGAGGTGGAGGCAGAGGGCCCTGCATCAGCACAGGACGGTCTGCCCTGCGGTGGGCCGCAGAGAATCCCAGCCACCTCGTTTGTACTATATTGTACTCACTCAAGTCTCCGTGTGTCACCACCCTTATCCTCTATAGCAAATGGAGAAAAAAAAAAAACAACAACAACCCTGTTGGTGTATGTATTTGACATCTGTATAAATGCACCTCTTTGAAAAGGAAAAATGAAACCTTGACATATCTGGACTAAATTGACAACTTGTGTCTTTATTTAAAACCAACACATTGGGGAAGAAATCAACAACAATAGCACAATGGAAAGAAGTCTGTAAGTGTTTTTTTCTTTTTCTTTGACTGATCAGCGCCCTCTAGTGTTTGACAGACCGAACAACACATTGCTGTTGGAAGCAACCGGAAGTTTATTTTTGACGTAGGCGTACATTAAAACATTAAAACTTCTTTGCTTCTGTGGTTGTAGGAGCACACTGATGTATACAATAGCATCTCTGATTTTTGTCCACTTTAAATCACCTATGGGCACAATGCAATCCCAGGGCATTGGGATCATCTACAGGTGCATTTCAGGAAACTAATCTAATATAATCAAAAAGGTAATTTATTTTATTAATTAAATTCTTAAGGGTAAACCTGTATATCACACAGTGTAATATTGTCCAAGTGTTTCTTTTAATTTAGATGAATCTGGTTTATATTGAATTGAGATTTTTTTCCTCCCATCCAATTACAATTTCAACCTCAACATTTTTTAGTCATTTAGCAACCCCCCCCCCCCCCCCCCCCCCCCCCACCGCCCTGCAAGGGTCAGGCAGTGTAGAAAATGGAATAATGAATGGAAAATTACTCCAGAGACCACATTGTCATTGCAACACATTTCCTATAGAATACCATTTGTGCCATGAACCAGACTGGCCCCTAAATAACAGTTTGATGCAAATGTGATTGTGGCTTCACGTAAATAACGAACAAAATTGCTTTTAGATGAACTTCTGTGACCTTTCCTAGGCTGGAGGTTTAACAAGTCAAGACAAGACCTTTCTCTGGCTAGCTGCGAAAACAGATCTACGTTTCCTTCAAGGGAAGGCGTAAAGAAAGTTCTGCTGCGTGTAGGGATGCCCATGAAAAAAATCCTGACTGTCCCTTTAAGTGGGGTTTGCCAGATCAGTCCTGGGAACAGCTTGTCCCCACCACACACACACACACACACACACACACACACACACACACACATACGGGGACACATCTGGTTGTGTAATCTGTGACCAGCCTTCCAAGGTTACAACACTGTTAGGTGTTACAAAAAAAACAGTAACTTGAAGAAGTGAAATTTTGCTGCCATATTTTGTTTCCTTTTAAATCGGGCTGTGTTGGCCTTTTGTGAGCGCACAGTAACTTAGAAGCACTCCTATCTCCCAGTAACCTGAGATGGGAGGTGAACCTACACCCTAGTATCTGGTCTTTCGCAGTCTCCTACAGGTTTTCTTCCAGGATCGCTCTTTATTTAGCTCTACTGACTGCGACCAGCGTCACCATCGCTACTGGAGAAAAGCATCCCCACCGCATGATGCTGGCACCACCATGCTTCATGGTAGGGATAGTGTGCTCAGGGTCACATGCAGTGTTGCCTTTCTGCTGAGCCTAACGTTTTGCATTTAGACCAGAGGAGCTTTGGTCTCCTCTGACCTGAACACGTTGTTCTACATGTTTGCTCGGCCCCTGCATGGCTTTTCTGAAACTGCAAACTGCACTTTTTGTGACTTTCTCCGAACAATGGCTTTCATCTTCCCACTCTTCCATAAAGGCCAAGCTTGTAGAGGAAACAATTATGGGCTGTCCGGTCGGCACATTCTCCGTCCTGAGCCGTGGATCTCTGTGGGTCCGGTAGAGTCGCCCTGGTGCTCTTAGCTGCCTCTCTGATTAATGCTCTCCTTGTCTGACCTGTCACAGTAGGTGGCCCACCACGTTATGGTGGGTTTGCAGCTTTTGCCGTTCTCTTGTTATTTTTGGAAGGCATTTTAAACAGATATGATGGAATTTTGTGACGCTGTTTCAAAGTAGAACCTTGCTTTAAACTTCACCACGACTTTATTGTGGACCTGTCTGCTGCGTTAAATTACACACAGGCATTTTCTGCTTCATTTTATTTAGAGGTATCAGGGGGGAAAGGGGACTAAATACTAATGGAAACCACACTCTTTAGATTTAGTAAAAATGTCTAAAATCATATATTTTGTTTTGTTTTCCTTTCAATTCTGTGTTGGTCTTTGACATGAAATCCCAATAAGATGCATCGACGTTTGTGTCGGTAACGGGACCAAAAGTGAATTAAGTCTGAGGGGTATTGAGTACTTTTGTATTTCCTTCGCAATTTTAAAGAGCGATAGACACCACAGAACAATTTCGCGGAGGTTTCTGCATAGAGTTTATTGCCACGTGATTTCTCCAAAGATAATTAAAGGTTTGACTTCCTCAATCTGAAATTTTAAGAAATACCAATTCATTACAAATAACCAAAAAAAAGTTAATTTACAGGAGCTGTAGCGAAAACAGCACACGTTCAGGTAATTAGTGATACACCGTGACTTCAGAAATGTCAAAACTGAATGAAATAGTTGCTGGAAGACTGAATTAGGAACACATTCACACCAAGTAATGTGGCTCTTTCTCTTGTTCCCCTAAACCAGGATGCAGTTATCTGGCAGTATCATTGGAGCATTTGACTTGCACATTCGTGTCATATTACATGCTTAATTACATTAGATTATGGCGTCGGTAAGCCCATGCTCTTGTTTTGGGATTGAGAAGAATAATGTCCGTCAGACTTCACGTGTATAGAACCTGCAGGGATTTGAACACTGCTAACAGCACACGCCCCGGTCAAAGCAGGACGGGTTTTCATGCCTCCCAGCAGTCTGATTCTCTGCACAGACATGCACAATTGTCTGATGCAGCCATAAATGTTTGCTGCGTCGGTATTTGGGAAGGAGCTTCCCCTCCCTAACCGAACATTTGGCTTGACTGTTGCGTGACTCGGATGAAGGTGGTCCTCCGGCTCAGCTCCTTGAGTTTGGCCGCTCCCACGTAAGTGCACGTGGAGCGCAGTCCCCCCAGGACGTCCCGGACTGTGTTTTCCACGTCCCCTCTGTAGGGAACCTCCACAGTCCGCCCCTCAGATGCCCTGGAAGCCAAGAAAGAATTTTTTTTTTTTTTTTTTTTTTTTTTTTTTTTTTTTTTTTTTTTTTTTTTTTTTTTTTTTTTGGGAGCCAAGAAAGAAGCGACAAAGCAGAAGCAACGGTATGACGTCAGCATCACGACACATGAGCCAAAGCTCAGTCGGCTGTTTCATGATTGCCAAGTAGTAATTCACATTTGTAGATGCTTTTATTTTGCATCCTGGAAACATAACTGTGCAGTTCTTTGTGTCAACATTAGGAATGTTTAGAAATGTGATTTCTTGTAAAGGATATAAAAAAAAATGCCACGATGGGTTAGAGATGCAGTTGGATTTAAAGCAACAATTATTTAGTGGCAGAACCTGTTGTCTTAACAGGCCACAAGGTTACATTTTCTGTGATTTAACGTCATATAAATGAACCGAAAGTAATTTTTACATTTATTAAAAGGCCTATTGACAGTGGCTTTATGAAGCCCATCTCCAAAGCAGATTTGGTGGCCGTACATCATGACATCCCCCTTATGTATCTACTTATTCCTGTCCCTCACCTGTACTCTGCTACTCCCCCCACATATTTCTTCATGGCGGTGTCGGAGCTCATCCCATAGAAGAGTTTGTATTTCTTCCCGTTCTTCTCAATGACCTCGCCGGTGCACTGGTCGTGACCTGCCAGCATTCCCCCCATCATGACAAAGTCGGCTCCGGCGCCTGAGGAGGAGGAGGAGGAGGGGTAACAGCGGAACATGTGGTTCTACGTGTAGAACACGATGAAGAGGACACAGAACCAGAAGCATGATTACTCACCGAAGGCCTTTGCTACATCTCCTGGGCAACTGCATCCCCCATCCTAAACAATGAACGATTGCATCAATGCATCAGTTGTATGGAGTGAGAATGATTTTCTTTTTTATTTTCTAATTTGGTGGACTGAGGCTGCCCTCTACTGTCTGCAAATGATATTACTGTTACCAGAAGAGGAAGCTTTTACTCAACGTGGAAATAGAGTTTTACAAACTCTTCTGTTCCTTTCTATCACAAATATTCAAAATTTGAGAATAATTGCTTTTGGGCAGTTTTTTTTATGTAGAAATAGTAAATAAGGTGGATATTTTTTTATCAATTAGGCTTTAAATATGGAACCTGCAAAATCAGATGATGGATGAGTGGATACGATTTCTTTTTCCATGCTTTTACAGTCCTGGAAAAAAAAAATTAATACTTTTTTCCCAGTCTGTGTAAGAACTAAACATTGCGAATGGGGTTCCAAAAATAGCTTGACCTACAAACCCAGTTAAACCTTGCTCTTTGGAGCCAAAGCTGTCCACCTAAATCGGTCCAATTCAGTGCACACTTTGAAACCAGACCATCTAAATTCAATCTCAACACAGTTCTTTTATTGCCAAATGTGAATCTGACCCCCTTTTCAAGTATTTGAAGATTGAATAAAGGCCATCATTTAGGCAAATCTGAAAAATAAGATGCATTTTCTTCAATAAGGTACAAAATCGTGTGACTAAATTCTTGTGCTAGTTGTTTTGATTTGCAGAAAAAAATGTTTCCTTGATCCCCAAACAAGGCCTGAACCCATCGCTGTCGCAGTTTGACAGCAATGGACAGCAATGGACAGCAGTTTGACCCTATTTATTAGGGTTAATCAAACCCTGACTGAATTTGAATTTAAACAGCAAGTCTTCTTGCATTTCCACATAACCTATATACTCAGTTATAGCTGCCTGTCATCCCTGTCGCCGTCATACATCCAAAGAACATGTCCTCACTGAGATGATGTGTCCTTTGAGTCCGTGGGCTGAGTCTGCACACTCTATGACGGCGCTGAGCTGCGGATAACCCACTCCTGTCTTGATCCTCGTTGTGCACACAGAACCTGAAGAATAAACCATAATTGTTGCATTAGAGAGGGTTATTTTTCTGTAATCTCTGTGTTGAGGCAAAGTTGCCACATGAACCAGTTGTTTAAACCTAACGGTTTAATGTACATTTTCAAATCATTTGTTAGTTGTTTTTTTTTTATTTACAACATTTGTGCATAAACAGATGACTTACTTGCCTAATTAACTGTATCTCTGTTTTTTCTATGAAATGATGCACACTGAGACGGTTTCATCCACCCACCTGGTCCTATACCCACTTTGATGATATCAGCACCAGACAGGATGAGCTCCTCCACCATCTCCCCAGTCACCACGTTTCCAGCCTGCAACGTCAACGCCAAAAAGCACAGTTGGATCAACCATAGGTGAAAGGCCATGGGCGGGGGGGGTAAACCACCGTTTCTTACCATGATGGTGTGTTTGGGGAACCTCTCTCTCACTGTCTTGACAAACGCCACAAAGTACTCAGAGTAGCCGTTGGCCACATCCAGACAGATGTACTTGAGAGCAGGGACGGCCTGCAGGATGGCACACAGCTTCTCCAGATCTGCGCTGCTGCTCCCTGAGCTAGCGGCTACATGCTGCGTGGATGGAAAAATAATAAGAGTTAGAGTGCTTGTTCTTCAGTGCAGTGGGATTTCATGTGGTAGACCAACACAAAGCAGCGCAGTAAAATGATAATTACACATGGCTTTCGTTTATTTACAAATAATCTGAAAAGATCAGCGTGCATTTAATCAGCTGACTTGAGTCAATACTTTGTAGATACACTTTTGGCTACAATTAGCTGCATATCTTTTGTAATATATCTCCACCAAATTTGCACGTGTAGAGACTGACATTTCAGTTTATTATGTATGCCAAGATAGTGCGGGCTTAGTCATATTAGATGCAGAGCACCTTGCAACATCAGTTTTCAAGTATTGCCACAGGTTCCCAACAAGTTCTGGACTTTGACTTCTAACACATAAACATCCGGGAATCTAAACCGCTATATTTTTGCTCTGGCTGGGTGTTTGGGGTCATGTTTTGTTTGTGGGTGAACCTCTACCCCAGCATCTTTTTATTTAGCCCCCAACAGGTTTTCTTCCCTGTGATGGACTGGTGACATGTTCAGGGTTTATCCCGCATCTCGCTCAACGTGAACTGGAGATCAGCACCAGCCCCTGTGATCGTGCAAACAAGACGATGGATGGAAGATTTTCTTCCAATAACATCAGGCTTTGTGAGCTCTGACCAGCTTTCTTGTTCTTTCTGTAGGAAAGCATCCCCACAGCATGACGCTGTCTCCACCATGTTTTCCTTTTGAATGGGTGTGTTCTGGGTGATGTGCAGTGAGGATTTTCATTCAAACATTTTTCATGTATGGCAAGTTCAGTTTTAGTCTAATTGTCTGCCACATATTTGCTGTTTCCCCTATACGAGTTGTGACAAACTGCAAACTGGACTCTGTACGGCTTCTTTGCAGAGATGGTATTCTTCAATGACAGCCAGATTAGACACCTCTGAATGGTTTTTAAATTGTGAAAGAAACTAAGCAATGTATCCCTTTTTAACTACTTCACAATGATGCAGTGCTTCGTGTTGGTCTGCGACACAAAATTCTCACATAGTACATTACAGTTTGTGGTTGGAACAACGTTTAAGTGGTATAAATCTGTCTGTAAGGTGCTGTAAGAAAGTGTGTGATCATAGTTCTATGACTTGGAAGTGAGCGGCGGTGACGTTACCTCTATGCATTCTGGGTGGTCAGCAGCAAAGTTTTTCCAGTCTTCTACAGAGTAATGTTTATGGATGGCTGTGAAGAGGGTGTGCTAAAGACAGAGAAAGACCAAAAATACTCACACTGCGTTGAATTTTTTTTTATATAGCATCAAACAGTTTCAACTGAGCTACATGGGAACAATGGTTCTCTACCACATGGGGAAAGAAAAACACTTCAAAAAACCTCACTTTACTGAGAACCTTTGCCATCTCAAAGGTTCCTGTTGTGTCCATGTTGGCTGCAATTATGGGGATACCGGTGTAGGTCTGCTTGGAGTTGCGGAATGTGAAGGTCCTTTGAAGATCCACCTAAGGTTAAAGACGAGATTAAACTTCAACAAAACAGAACCATAAGGATTTACCAACTTCTTGGTCTGCCTGGCTTCAGTGTCAATATGCTGATTCATTTAGATCCACCAGTTGAGGCTACTGCCTGTGATGTGTTGACCTATAAAACAAAGCTAAGTCTAACTCCTTTTGGTTAACCTTCAGTTTTTGACTGTTTCTACAATATGTTATTACCAGTGATTAGGGGGCTTTTCAATGGTTGTTCCTCTCTCATTCCTCAGTACTGAGGGCTTCTGCTACGTAGAGGCAGGATATTCATTACATAGAACTACTGAAGCTGTAGAAAGTTACTTATTGCACAGAGCACGTCCTAACAGCCAGAGTGAAATTGTTTTCAGAGCCGTAGATGAAATTGGCACACATATCATCCTGGCAGAGAGAGGGTTATGTAAGTGCTTCCAATGCAGCAAAGTCGTTTTTTTCAAGGCAGCAAATAAACTTTTCTGACTTTCAACACAACAAGCTGACTCACCGATATTCCCTCCTCCAGCGTAAAATGACAACATGATACATAGATCCACTGGATTCATTTGTAAACAACACATAAGCTGTAAATTTGGCAGTCCACTAAAATATAACTGGTCTAAAAATTGTTTCATTTATGAGGTCGTACGGAAGCCCTGAAAGGCAAGTGAAAAAATTACTTCAGTAAAAAATGTCGATTAGATTTATTTATAAGTTGTTTTGTTTTGTTCTGCCCTGAAAGGGAAGTGTGAAAAATGTCTTGTAATATGTGTTCTGCCACTAGGGGCACTGGAGTAAAACCACAGGCCTTCAGTAACAGCTGTATGGTTCAAAGGGACAGTCAGAGGCCTGGTTTCCAAGAACCAGTGTCCCATGTTCTAAATGAGATTGTTGCAAAGGTAAATCAAATTACGACAAAGGCGCATAAACTGTGTATTTGTTGATTTTTTTTCCCTTGCAGATAACTTCTGAAGTCATGAAAAAAAAGATAATTTGATCAGACTTAGAAAATGACTCGGTATTTTATTTTACTTGCCTTTCAGGGTTTCTGTAGACTCGGTGCAACATAAATAGATCTGTTTTATTTGGTAATTCTAACAAAAATGGGTTTAAGGTTTTAGACTATCCTTAATTTTTTTATATTATATGCTATAATTTCTTTATACTTTTATTTATTTATACAAGGAGCAGGATTTTTGTGTGACCATTTCTTCGGGGTCTTGATTGTGGTTCAAGATTAGTTTTTTTGGCTTTTGATGCCTCTTTTTTTTTGGTAAGTCTTTGGACCTGATCATGTTATGCATTGTTATTTGGAAAGTAGGAAAGTGGACCGGCATACAAGCCATAAACACTCTACTGGAAATTAACAGTAGCTGAAATTCTTCTATTTAAGATATTTTAAAAAATCCATCAAGGATCAAAGTCAGGACTGGAGAGATTCATCATTCTTCAGCCAATCATAAACTGTTTTAATAGGTTTCAACCGAAACAGCACTGGGAATCCTGATGTTGATGTTTAAATCCTAGTTTATGTCTTTTTTTGTGTCTCTTTTTTTAATTCAACCACATAACACTTTTGAATAGTATTGTTGCTGCTAGTAAAGGTCCAATTTCAAAGGTTCTTTGCTAAGTTGTCTTAGCAAAGAACCTTTTGCTAACACTGTTTATTCCCAGTAATATAGGAATTTTTTATGCTTTAAATTCATCCATAAATTCACAGTGAACTTTTGCATTCATAGGATATAAATGAGCTGACAAATCTCTAAAACCTCTGGAAATTTGAATAGGAAAACTAAGTAGATTTGACTTATAATTGTGTATAAACTCTGTTATAATCAACACAATAGTCTACAGTTATAAATAGCTCAGTGTGGATGTCATCCATAATGACCTGGATTAGGTCATTATGACTACAGATGGTGAAATGTAGGCACTTTTGCACAAGTCCAAAGGTTTCTGTAGACTTTGTCACTTTCAAAATAAGAACCAGAATAATTATGTGTTTTGTTGTTTTTTTAGGTTCTTTACAAAGCTTTCTATTAGATTTAACTGATTCATGTCAAGCTGAATCAGCACTTTCCATGAGTTGCCAGTCCATTTATTGTTTTCCAGATGTTGCTCCTTGGGAGGCGGGACTGCCTCCTCTCAGGATGAATTGCCTCATTTGTTGCTAGACGCAGCAATGCGCTTACATAAATTTGTTTTGGTGACGGTGGGGAGTGCCACCTAACACATCAATCCCTCATTTAACGTGGATGGGGGCTCTGCGTTATCATAAAGAAAAGCGAGCCCCATTGGGATGGAAAAGATTCTTCATTACAGTAAAGAAGAGACATCTTGGATTAGATTATTAAAAAAAAAAAGTCCCAGACACCGAATGCCCTCATTTCAGAGGCCAGGAGTTCATGTTTTCCTCCATGTTTATGTTACAGTACGCTCATATCTATTTGTCATACGGAATGTGCTCTGGTCTCATCTGTAACACACGCACACACAGTCCTATTTATAAACAGCGTTTCTGAGAAGCGTCCCGCGCCTCCTGTTGCTTTCAAACCTCTCCGATACCAGCTCCCACCTCCTGCTGGGTTCTGAGCCCCAGTCTGCTGACACCGAACCAGTCGGAGCGGCTTCGGTCAGAACCGGACCCAGATCTGATGTTGCGTCATCCGCAGAGCAACATATAGTGTTAAACAAGCAGGAGCAGCACGTTCTACCACCGTAGACGATTGAATACAAACGTTTTTCCCAGTTATGAAACGTAAAGATCTGATCAAAATAGACAAATGTTCTCTCTCCACTGATTTGCTTAGTCTTGCTGTTTTTTTTGTTTTTGTTTTGTTCTTTACAGCAAACATCGTGTTTATATCTTCCCTTTAAAAAGGCTAACCTTGTTTGTTGTCACCTTTAAGAAGGTCACCTCCCTATCACATGACCGCAGTCATAGAGGAAAGGAAACTCACAGTTAAAAACCTACAATAAGAACAAATAAAACCTGGAGAACAGAGGAACCATCCTCGTGTCAAAATGAGTAAGCGCGGCCTTTAATTAGGCCACCTGTTAGGATTGTGGAGTGAACAAAGGTCACTGCTGTTCAAGCTACATGCAGATTTGAATCCTTTTCCTTCGGTTATGATGTTAAAGTAATCAGAGGGAACCACATTCCCTCCTCCAGCCGCCGTGTGTGACCGCTTAACAGGATTCTGTCGCGTCATCCAGCACAGAGGCCTTTTAACACCAACCCTGAACGCAGATCTCCTGAGAAAGCTGCCGTGCGACATCTGACCGCCTGTGACTAACGGCACCCACCTCGGAGCGGCTCTTCAGGCTGCTCCTCTTGGGTCTGAACAGGAAATCCTTGAAGTCCAGCTTGAGGTCTGCGTCCACCCGCGGCATCCCGGCGGCCCAGAGCACCGATGATGAGAGTCTCCTGAGGAAAGCTGCAGCAGCTGTGGTGGTCACCGGTGCCGAGCTCCGACCAGCAAACCCGAACCTGCAGGAGGCCAGCGTATTTAAAGCAGAGGGGGACCCAGCCCAGTTCTGTCCCCCATGGCTTTATTTGGGCCTGGCCTCTCTCTCTCTCCCTCTACCTCTCTCTCTCTCTCTCCCTCTATCTCCGTGTCCATCCTCTCCTCCAGCCTTCTCTGTGCCCCCCCTACCCCCACCCACTCCTCCGTCAGAGTGGCAGGAGCAGCGGTTTCTGAGCCCGGCTGTCCCATCCACTGACGCAGGCTCTCTCTCTCTCTCTCTCACACACACACACACACACACACAAAAACTCTGTCTGGCACACACAGAGAGAGGAAAACTGCAGTGGCTTCAATGCTGCAGTGCTGAGAGCACACCTGCTGTCCAGCCGGGGCATTGCTGCTTTTATTGCTACACTTAGACGGAGGAAGATGGAGATAACTGGTGACCAAAAAGACTGTAATAAAAATATAAGAGAGGCTTTTCCTCTCGTGGGCAGAAACCTGGACCAGAAATATCTTGCACATGTCAATCCAGCTTTGTGATGTGCAATCTGCTCGCTGGGGTTATGGGTTGATTCATTTAGAATGCCTTAAATGTTTTTTTTTGTTGTTTTTTTTCACCCAACCTAAAATAAATCCAAGTGAAGCACTTATTTTTCTCTTGTTGAAAAACGTCCTGTTGTATATTCAAAGTCAGACCACTAGATGTCAGCAAAGTCCCAGCAGACAGACAGCAGCTAGACGGAGACCCAACAAGGAGCCCTGGGGTCACAGCCTTTGCTGAAGAGTTTCTTGGCAACAGGACGTTTCTTTGTAAAACATGTGTGCTGTGCTGGAAGAACTGCTCCGAGTTTTCCACCGAAGAAAAAGAACCAAGAACAAAAAATTCACCAAGGCAAACTTAAAGAAGCAGTGACGGGTCAGAAAATGAGTACCGCCTTACTTGATAGTGATGCTGCTTCTAAATGGGTCTCTCGTTAGTATTCAGTCTTTTAGAAAGTGTACGATTTAACTTCTTTTTACTCACAGAACTTTTATTTTGTTGCACTCTGCAGATTGGGAAAACACTGATCTGAACCCTTTAGCAAAATCCCACTAACATACTTTTAAGTGAGAACAGACGTGATGCTCGAAACGTTCATGTTCCAGTTCATCATGTTGTCTGGTTTCATATTTGATATGTGTAATATTTTTTTTGACCCACGACGTCAGCCGTGGACTAATTAGCTTTGACTTCCTTGTATCGGCAGCTCACCACGGTCGTCCCAGCTACATCTACATACAGAGTTATAAAATCATGGCCCCAGGTGGACTCAGACATCCAATCGAGCCTTATCTCTGCAGAACTGATATGATTTCAATAGTCTACAGGTATATAGAGATAAGGCTGCTCCAGTGTTAACAAACCACTGCTCTTCAGCCTCATGCATCCCACTCTACGCTGCCCTTTAGTACCTTTGCTGCCAACAAAGCCAAAGAGAGCAGAACACGGCGTCTGCGTGCGTCACGTATTCTGTGTCAGGTCGCCGCTGGAGTCTCAGGCGCTCCTGTGATGGAGGCTGTGGGTGAAAGTGGACGGAGGAGGTGTCTTCATGGTGGGCTGTGTGCACAGACGTTTTATTGCATGCAGGAAATGGGTCACTTATAATGTTTGACTTATGTTCAACTAAAGCAGGCTTTTTTTCCTGTAAACTGCCATGTAATCAGTCTGTAGATGTGAAAAACACTTTTCCTAACGTCATGTGACAGACTTTTCTAGGTCATGAGCGCTGGCCACTGACAGCAAAAATGTCTCATCTGGGAAGCTGTTACTTGCCAAATAGGTTTGATGGCTTTTATTCTTCAGTTGTACAGTTTACTTAACTGCAGATAATCCTGTTAAAACCACAATGTCCTATAGGTGAATGGTTCTTAAACAGTTCAAACTATAGGTTTACATCAGGGGCGTCCAAACTTTTTTAGACGTGGGTCGATATTTTCAAGTCTAAGGTATTCCAGGGCCAAAAAGTTAATAATAATAATAAAAAAACCAGAAACAACCAAAAAGTTATGTTCTGGATTTTTTTTGTACCTGCTCTACAAAATCTCATAATTTTAATTAAACAAATTAGGCGGGGATGTTTAACTCATTATAGATCTGAAGTTACAGAAAAAAAGGGTTTTGCTCATTTGCCTTATTAAAATATGGTCTCACAGTTTGCAAATTATTTTGGGTTTGATCAGAAGAAAAATGAATTCATTTAGCAAATTAAGAACCAGATTTTGGTCAGTGTCTCTTTGAAAACACTTGATGTATTGAGCCAATTTTAATAAATTCATTCCAAGCAGCATCGGCGTTAAAGTCGCTGCCTAGATGTGACTATATTTGCTCTCAAGTTAATAAGAATGTAAAAAAAAAAAGTGTAGTAACATTTTGTATTGTACCCAACATTTTCAAGTGAAAGATTTTAACCTGTGTGTTATAATTTCATCCAAATTACAAATATAAAGTTTCCATCTGCATCAATAACTTTTACTAGCCCTCAGGTCACACTTTGGACACTTTGGTTTACACAGACTGAACATTTACACTTAACCTTATCTCACTGTCAGACATTAAATCAGACTAACCTTTTCCTGTTTTTAGGTTGGTTAAGAATAAATATATATATATATATATTTTCTAAATTCTAGAACAAAACCAACAATGAATATTTAGAGAATGTTTTGTCTTTCTTCAAATTCCGATGTTTACCTACATTTCTCTGATATTAGGTAGAATTTCTTAACTTGCTTGACTAGAGTTAAGCGTTTTGGGCCTCATTCCACACGTTTCTGCGTCGCTAACTCAGTTAGCTGGATTTGATTGTTGACGATTTGCCATGATCTTGGATCATTTGGTTCTTCGAAACTCATCCTGCACTTGTTGTCATAGCAACATGTATGCAAGCTTAAACCTGCTCGAGAGCAGGCTTATATCATGTAAACAAGATTAGATCGCAGCTTTATAAGCGGAGGAGATAGGGAAGTCTGTCCAGCCAGTGCACTTGGACCACCTAGTGGCAGAGGACGGGACAGAATTGTGGAACACCATTTTTTAATGTTTAATAAAAGACGAAACAAATAATGCTTAGTTCCTGTCATTTTATTTAAACAATTATTTATAAAGAAAAGCCAGCAAGTCATACTTTGTCTGCAATAAGAGATAGTTATGTAAAGTCAGCAATACTACTGTCAAATGGTGTAGTAGAACTTACTCTGAACGTCCTTTTGAAGCAACTCGATCTCTAGTGCAATGTTTCTCTTTTTCACGTTGTGGAGTTCAATTTCTCTACTTAATTTGTGTTTTTTTCAGGTCAAAATAAAAAAATTTGTTGAAGAAGCCGTTTATATAGGGAACGGATGGCACCCTGTGTCATTTTGTAAAAAAAAAAAAAAAAAAAAAAAAAAAGGGTGAAACATGCCTCATACAACAAAAGTAAAAATAACCAGTTTTTTCCCCCCAGCCTTCTTATTGGTGGCTGTTATAAACAGACAAACACATCATTCAACAGTGGCTTTTAAAAAAGAGGAAGAGGTTGCTTTTTAAAATACAGTATAATACTTAAAGGCTACCATTTTGTAGAATATTCTTGTACTTCACTTTTTTCCCCATGTTCTAGTGGCTCCCGTGGAGGCTCTGACATAAAAGAACAAAATAAATATGAAATTATTAAAATTCAAAAATACATACTGTAATGTGTGTTGTTTTTATTATAATTCATTGTTGATATACTGTGTTGTCCTTGAGTGCTCTAAAAGGCGCTTTCAAATAAAATGTATTAATAGTATTATTTCCAGCTCTGCCCACAAACTTTCTATGTGATTGAGATGTGTTGGCCGCTCAAGTAACCCTTAAGCCACCTTGAAGCATTACACACGAGTGTATTTGACTGTTTACAGCAATTAAAGTAATACACCTTGTTCCAATTGTGTGTTAATCTGTGGTACACGTCACCCTGGCGATCATCAGTGAGAGGAATCTGATGGTAGAAACCCACAATGAAATATTGTGTGGACTTTTATTTAAGATTTAACGTGGCTTATTGGGTGTTTCTTTTGTTTATTTGTTATGTGTCACCAGTGCAAGCATAAATTAACACTGCAGTTTTGAATGCTTATTATAAAGTCAATCTACGATTAAAGTCTAATGTGGAGTAAAACCGGAAGTCTGAAAGGAGTCATCTAGCTGTTTGGCTTCAATTTACCACTTCATCATCTGCGTCGCCTATTTCCCCTGTCCACCAAACGAGCGTACGCCTGGTTCAAAGATGCCTTGAAGACCGCACATCTTCCCGTCAAGTTTTTTTTTTGTATAGATCTAACAAAGGGGGTCTCCCGTGTTTCAACTTGTGACTCTGAGGGAACCTGACCAGGCGTCAATATCTGACGAGTAGGGTGTGAGAATGTGTTGATAGATCTCAACTTTTACGTGGAAGGTTTCCAGCCACGTTTTGTGCCTACACAAGCTTTATAAATGAGAACCCTGGGCCTTTGAAAAGTGTTTACAGACATGTTATTATTATTATTATTATCATTATTATTATTATTATTATTAAATATTATTATTATTATTATGTGTCCAAGCTTCAGAGTTTAAATGATGTCAATAAAGGGCTCTTCTAAAAATAAAGCACTCTCTTGTTATTTTGACATGTAGCCAATACCAAAGATTTTGGGAATCCTTGCTGACCTAAAACAGAAAAACTAGTTTAAAGTTTAATCCGTTTTAATGTCACTGAGTGAGCCAAAGGGTAATGTGTGTTTTCATTGAGTAAAAGTTTTTACCACGTAACAAATGCGGATTCATATGAAATGGTATAGCTTTGCTCTTGTCTCCAAACCTGCACAGTTCTCTGCGTAAAGACTACCTTGGAAGCCAGATGCATGCATGTCCCCTCATGAACGCTGGCGGAGCCAGAGTGGGCCGTCTCATCCTGTCTTCGGCAGCAACCAGCTGACTAGGCTGTCTGGAAGCGGGCCCAGCTTGCCCTGAGGAAACTTATCTCCGACACATTCGGAGAAGACGTGAATCCCTTGTCTGTGTCACCGGGCCCAGCAGATGGGAAAACCACATGGCAGTGGGAGGGGTGATTATCTTTGATGTTCTTTTTCTTGGCATCACTTAAAATGATAAGGACTTAAAAGTTTGATTGAGTTTCTCTTGAAGGGGCTCGGATAACGAGGGCGAGGAGATGTTCTTTCTCCATCAGGGATAACAGGCAGGTTTGTGAACCAGAATAGGAATGCAGGTGGTAATGTTGTGAGGATAAGAGACCTAGATTAAAGTCTAGCAGTGTGTAGAATACTCTGGGAGGTAAGATGTGAAGGTGTACTTCCGTAGATCTTTCTTCTTTGCGCTTCAAACGTTTTTCAAAACACTTTTTTTTTAATGAGCTCGACATGTTTACTCTAAAACTGAAATCAGTTTCCTCTCCAGTCAACGCAAGCTTCGGCATATATTGTGGCGATTTTATGTGACAGACCAGCACAGGGTAGTAGAAACATCTCCTACATTTTCACAAATGCATTTCTTTTCATCTTGTAACTTTTGGCAGTTCCCAGTGTTTTAGTTAACTTAAACATTAACAGTATTGATGTAAATCAATAACGGCTTCTTTTTTTTCAGTGGAGTGGCCAAGGGGACCCTCCTAGTGACCTGTAGAGATACGTGGTGAAGCTAGGACGACAGGACAACTAATAATTGTGTACTTTACACACTTGGTTTATTTACGGAAGACTGGAAAAGACAAAGGCATCGTCCAAAGAAAACCACAAAACATCCAGTTTGAGCTTTACTTCAAGTCTTGTAGGGGCAGGAGATCTATCTGTCGCACACGCTGCAAATCTGCCTGTATGGTTTGGTGGCAATAAAACAGAAAACCACGGCATATCCAATTTGCTATAGAGGGAATACAGCAAACACGTGGAAGCAGGTGCTCTGATCTGAACAGAGCAAAATTAACTTTTTTTTTTTTAATACACCATCCCTATAGTGGTGGCAGCGTCATGCTGTGGGGATGCTCTTCTTTCAGCGACAACAGGGGGAGCTGGTCAAAGCTGATGGGAAGATAGATGAAGCTAAATACAGTAGAAGAAAGCCTGTTAGAGGCTGCAAAAGACTTTTAGGCTGGAGTAGAGGATCCCCTTCCAGCAGGATAACAACCTACAGCGTGAAGGTGTAGATCAATGCATGTCTATGTGTTTTTTTTTTATATCTTTTATTATCAAAATATCAAAAAGAAGAATCAAAGCTCAGATTTTTACACTAAAATCAGCAAACAAAGAGTACAGAAAAAATAACCTATTTTAAACACAAAACTCCGAAGTTAAACAGATTCTTCTTTCTCAAACTTTTGCCAGTTTTGCAGTGATCCAAAAACTCCTTCACAAAGTCCTTGGTCTGTTGCCTGCACCGCCTTGTAATGTCCCTGAAGCATTGCACTAAAGAGTCTCCACCGGTCCAGTCTTGTCCCCTCATGGAGTTCGTAGTTTCTGCAGATGTAAATGGTGTGTCTTGCCAGTGACAACAAAACATTGCAAAGATGGTGATGTTGCAATGCACCATGTTTGCATGTGACCCAAAAAGTCTGAGCCAGTGCCAGTCTTGCTCGTTCACCATCACATCTGGACAGGTGGTCTTCAGCAGATTTGGGGGTCTGAAAGACAGACTGTGCAATCTCTGCCATAGATTTCCTTGTTAATTTGGTGCAGGATGACGCCCGTAAAGATCGTTGATGTTTATGTGTTAGAATGGCCCAGTCAAAGCCCGGACCCAAATTCAATTGAAGAAGTAAGGAGATAAGATGTTCCTGATCCAAGCTGACGTCTCTTGGGCTGCTTTTCAGAGAGTAATGGACAAATATTTCAGTCTATTGACGAACATAACGGATGGAAACATTCACCCCCAAAAAGAATTGACGCTGTAAGTGCAGCAAAAACTGGTTCTACAAAATCTAGACTCATTGGGGCTGAATATAAATATTCACTACACTTCAGAGACTTTTATTTCATGACAAATGATGATGATCCATTTTTTACCCACTTCACAATTTTACAGTACTTTGTGTTGGCCAATTGTATAAAATGCCAATAATGGACACTGGAGATTTTAGCTGCAATATGAAACAGTGTAACATTTAAGAGGTGTGAACATTTCTGCAGCGCGCTGGATTCTGGGTTAGGATTTTGGGGGCAGGACTGCTGAGAAACTCCCAACTTTTCCAAGCAGGGTTCTGGAAACCGTTCTGTCCATTTTTTTCTACTTTACGCATGGAAATTTCAACTTCTAAGTAGAAAATTTGTTACATATCAGACAGTTTAAAGGGGGCTAAAGGATACTTTTTTGTTAGTTTTTGTTTTTATGACATAAAAAAAAGTTTAAAAAAAAAGTCTTGCTGTAGCTTACTGCTGTTTTCAATTGCCTGTCAAGATGGGAGTACTTGGAAAACATGATGTTTCCAAAGATGGTTTGTGTGATTAAAAATGAAGAAAATAACAGTGAAGGTTGTGAGAAACTTAAATGGGAGGCCTGAAATAAAACTGAAATCTTTAGGTCAGAATATAAACTTTTTGTTCTCTGAGCTCCGGCATGGGGAGAAATGATTTTAGCCAAATCAGGCGTTATGCTAGCAGATGTTTCCTCGAGACTAACAATAACAGGATTTTCTGCAAGCAAATGCTAATTTGTTAAACACTGATGGCAGCTATATTGTGAGGAAAACTCTCCTGACGGATACAAAGGAACCCACGGAGCAAGCCAATAAATATACAAAATGTCAAATATAGATTTGTAAAGCAATGTTTTGTTTTATGTTCAAAAACTGAAATACTCCCAGCAGCAAAAACCTTTTCCTGCATCAGCGCCACACTCTGCTGGCAGACCTAATTTGTTTTGCATTGTCGGTTCTGAGTATTTTTGATCTTTTTTGATCCATTATCCTTTTTTACGTAACTGCATTTTTGTAACCAAAGGCCAAAACAGGGACGGGTATTGCTAATTATCTCAGACTATAAATGCTGAAATTTGTACGTTTATTAATGTACGTTTATTAATGTTTGACCATTGCCACTAAAGAAATAAACTGCATGGATTTATATAAATCAAAGAGGCTTTATTATATAATTTAGTGAGCTTCATGTCACTATTTGGAAAAATTATCACAATTTAAGTTTTATCATCTTAAAACCATGTGTAGGAGGGTGAAAGATCCATCTCAGATATTTGTTACACAATCGTTTTAGGTATTTTTCCTCTAAAATGACCTAAGGTAATCTCTGCTGTCACTCAAATTAGCTTAGAAACGGACTCCAGGGGTGGGTCAGAGTGAGGCAATATATCAGGATGCTAATTATAGTTTGGTGCTATACGTTTATGGAGGGTCAAGTCTTGCTGTTGAGAAGCCTTAAAAGCATATAGCCACTTTATATGCTTTAAAAAAGACCAAAAACCGTTTGATTATGTGAAAATAAGGTTGTATACACCAAACGTCCATCCTGATAGTGTTTTGATGGTCCCTTTCGAGGCTAATTACAAACTCAATACGGGCGCGATGAACAGATATAAACAGACGCTGC
The DNA here is from genome assembly GCF_011125445.2 of Fundulus heteroclitus. NCBI lineage: Eukaryota > Metazoa > Chordata > Actinopteri > Cyprinodontiformes > Fundulidae > Fundulus > Fundulus heteroclitus. Next base: position 16,231,557 of record NC_046373.1, on the reverse strand, counting down.
GACATCTAGCAGCAGTATTTTGCTTAATTAATAAATCACTTGTAAATCATGCCGGACCAAGCCTGACGTTCTGCAATGACTCGCAGTAAAGCAGAAGCTCGGTGTGATTGAAGACCAACCATTATCAATTAAATACACCGATCTACAACAATTTTAAGAGCCTCATATCAGAACATTTACTCACGTCAGTCAACTCTGCGGTCACATCTGAGCAATCGGCAGCTTTAGCTTCCGCTTCAGTGAACACCAACATTCATATTGTATTCCCAGTGACATTCCAGTCTTTTCCCTCTTGCAATCATTTTTTTATTTTATTTTTTTTCCACTTGAACTATTCTTCATTGTTTTGCTGGGAGATGCTAATAGCCGTTAGCCGCCTCCTCGTTTCATCCCTGCTGCGCATGCGCAGTGTTGTACTTCCTCTGTTATTAAAAATAAACATGAAAAGCTTTATTTACTAACAAATTGAGCAAAAACAAAGCATGAAACAACTAATATGCCAGCAGGAAGGGATAATCTTTCATAAAAGCTTTGTATGCAACCAGAGTGAGCTACTGATGTATACATTTAAAAAAATAAAAATAAATAAATAACGTGGCTATGCACCTTTAAATCTTAGAAGTTCACTATACAAAATAAAATTTATTTAAATATAAACAATAGGAACCCAAGATGTTTAATTTTAAAAAGCATTGAAAACCTAAATTATTATCCAGTTGTTCATACAGTGGCCTGCAAAAGTCTTCATACCCCCTAAACGTTTTTAAGAATGTTACAACTCAAATTCCAATGATTTTTATTGGGGTTTTATTTGATAGACCAATGTAAAGAATTGCATAGCCTAAGACTGTAAGGGAAATAATACGTGCCTTTGATTTGTTTTCTATTTTTTTTTTTTAGTGTAAGAATTAATCTAAAAAGGTGTGGAATGCATATGCATCAAAGCTTCTAAGTGAATATTTAGCTGAATGGCTGTCATGGCATCGTGCAGTTTAAAAAGTTTGGCTCATTGTTTTAAAACCTCCACCTGCTTTTAACTTCCACAGAGCTTTATTACTGACCTGTATGGTTTTTGGTCTTCATGATGCTGCTTGTTTACCACTGTTCTCTAAAAAAAAAAAAAAATATGAGGACTTTACAGAGCAGCCAGATTTGTGTTTATTTTTCAGCTATAGAGTGTGATCATATCTGTGGCGTTCTCATCTAACCTGATGAGGTTACCGGGCAAACAGGTCGGCAGAGGATGCTGTCAACCGGGATCTACTCTTCATCCTGCGCCACCTCCGCCATCCAGGGACGTAAGCAGGATCCTGTTTTTAGACTTCAGCTCAGCCTTTAACACGATCAGCCCTGACATCCTCCACCAGAAGCTCGCCCAGCTCAGAGTGCCGCCCTCCACCTGTCAGTGGATAACCGGCTTCCTGCAACAGGCGAGGATGGGAAGCATCCCCCCCCCCCCCCACTGAACAATCAAACAAACAAAACTCCATGTTCTTACCTTTATTCCCTGAATAATATCTTGTCTGTCATAGATTGTACTTGCTATTCCGCTTGCAGATACTTGTCTGCCGGTGTTTTTATACAACATGAGCGCTGGAATCTGAAGCCAAATCTCTCGTTTGCACCTACAAACTTGGCAAATGAAGTTGGTTCTGACAAGAGGAGTTCTGATATTTCTGCATCGCTGACTAGTTAGAAATCACAAAGGCTTTCTCAAATATATCTTGCCCTCCCAGATGTCGTTAGTGTCCTTGGAGTTTGCTTAAGGCCGACGATGTCTGAAAAAGACGAAAGGGGAATTGAAAGAGGTTCTCTGATGCAGAAGGTCATGGACAGACAGGGAGGGTGCAGGGAGAGAAAAAAGACAGACGAATCAATAGATTAAATACTCGACCCTTCCACCGATCTATATCACAGTCCGCCGATGGCTGTCGACTCTAATCAACACGGAGCTCTTTCTGTACCGCAGGATCTGGTTTCTTCGGCTCCATCAGCCTAAAGTGACAAATGACCAGATGGTGCGCAACACACATGTGGTGCTGAAAAAGAATGGGAAATTATCAGGCATCAGCCCAAATAATCATATTTGTTTTAAGAGCTTTAGAGTAGGTTCGTTATGCATTCACTAAAGCTGCATTTTAGAATAAATGTCAATCATCCAATTTATTGTTTGTCCTGTGAGACTCGCCGCTGACCTGTCCAGGGTGAACCCCGCCTCTCACCCAGTGACCGCTGGTGATGGGCAGCAGCTCCCCCGCACGGATTAGCAGGTATGGACGAAGGTTTTTGTAGATCACGTAATGGGTTCAACCCCTTTGATTCTTTTTTTTTATTTTATTTAACTTGTTTTACTAGGCAAGACAGAGTAAAAACAGTTCACTAACAGAGGGAAATATGGGGTTGAATGAGGATGACAAACATGGCTAAATGAACCAGCCACTGCAATTATACTAAAATGTCAGCCAAAGAAAAGACCCGTCCCATAATGTCACCTTTTAATATCCTCGGATATCAGTTTAATTTCATGCTTTTTTTTCTGTAATACATTCGAATGCGAAGCCTGTCAAGGGTTTTGGGGGACCGTCAATTACAATTACATTATCAGAACAAGAGTTGCATATGGAGGCTGAGGCGTGCATCGGTTGCTATAAGTAGGGTGGGGGCAGACCAAGGAGAGGTTTATATATCAGCATGAGCCGTTGAATTTCGTGGCTAAACTGTAATGATGGCCAATTAAAATCTGAAATGATAGAGACTGTCCTTAAACACCGTTTGGCGAATGGCATCACTGCAATCAAAGACGGGCAGAGGGGGTCATTTTTACAAGAAGTGAAAGAGTTAGATTTTTGATTAACCCTTTGCTTTAAAATATACATTACATTTGTATTCAGTTGCAGCCCAACTTGTCAGGTCACATGACTTTGGTCTTCGAGGCGTTAATAGATGCAAACTGGAGAAAAGCCCCCTGAAGTCCACTGAAGCTAAGCTAGAGTTAAATGACTGTGCTGGTCATATTATTCAAGTATGAGAAAGTTGAGTTTTTTTTTCTTCCAGTAATTCCATTCAAAAAGTGAAACTTGTATATTACATGCATTCATCATTACACACACTGAAATATTTCAAAAGGTTATTACTTTTAATTCTGAGAACTGACAACTAATGAAAACCCCAAATTCAGTATCTATGAAAATTACAATATTACTTAAGACCAAATACTGTAACCCCCAGTCGGTCGAGGCAGATGACCGTTCATACTGAGCCCGGTTCTGCTGGAGGTTTTTCTTTCCACTGTCGCTTCATGCTTGCTCAGTATGAAGGATTGCTGCAAAGCCATGGACAATGCAGACGACTCTCCCTGTGGCTCTACGGTTCCCCAGGAGTGAATGCTGCGTGTCGGGACTTTGATGCAAACAACTGGTTCCCTTAGGACGTTTTTGACCAATCTGTATAATCTGATTGATATTGACTTTGTAAAGTGCCTCGAGATGACATGTTTCATGAAATGGCACTATAGAAATAAAATAGAATTGAATAATAATAAAAAAAAGATTTCCAGAAATGTTGGCCAACTGAAAAGTATGAAGAAAAGCATAAGCATGTTCAGCACTTAGTTGGGGCTCCTTTTCCCTGGATTACTGCAGCAATGCGGCGTGACATGGAGTCGATCGGTCTGTAGCACTGCTGATAGTGGCCTTCAGCATTGGTAGGTCTGGCGTATCGCATCTTCCTCTTCAAAATACACCATTGATTTTCTGTTGGTTTAAGGTCAGGTGAGTGTTCTCGCCAGTTAACAGGGACACCATGGTCCTTAAACCAGGTACTGGTAGCTTTAGCACCGTGTGAAGGTGCCAAGTCCTGTTGGAAAATGAAACCTGCTTCTCAATAAAGTTGATCAGCAGCAGGGAGCATGATGTGCTCCAAAACCTCCTGGTAGACGGCTGCGTTGGTCCATTGTGTTCTCTGAGCTTATAGGTCAACAGCAGCAGATGACATGGCACCCAAGCCATCACTGACTGTGGACCTTTAGGGCAGAGTGGGTTCTGTGCCTCTCCTCTCTTCCTCCTCTGAGACCTTGATTTCCAAAGGAAATGCCAAATTGACTTCCATCAGAGAACATAACTTTTGGACCACTCAGCAGCAGTCCAGTCCTTTTCGTCTTTAGCCCAAGCGAGATGCTTCCGTCACCGTCTCTTGTTGCAGAGTGGTTTGACACAAGGAAAGCAGCAGCTGAAACCATTTCCTGCATATGTCTGCATAACTTGTGAAATATTACCATTAGTCCATAAAAGGTTTGAGTTGACCTAAACTTTGGTATTCATGTTTACTAAAATGCACCCATGTTTAATCCCGACCCATTAAAAAAATATTTATTCCAAAACTTTGGATTTTCAGCCCCCCCCCCCCCCCAAAAAAATAAATCCATACAGATCTGAGGTGTATTTATAAAACAAAACTTTAATACTTTCTCAACTGTTAAAAGCAATGTGTGTACAAAAAGCCTTTCACTTGAGTTAATTTACAGATATCTGTGGTAATTGCTTCAGAAAACAGAAACAAATCACTACTTAATGGTAGAATTACAGTCCTTCCTCAACCTTGTCAGCATTAAAGAAGCAAAGTTTGTCTTTTCAAGAAATACAAAAACATCCGAGGAAAGCTTGTATAAAAAAAATAAAATAAAAAAAGCTTGCTGCTACATCAGAGCCAAACCTCCCCACAGACATGAAAAAAACATTACTAAAGTGTCAAAGTCCTTTTTAGAATTAAATATCCTTTGAATTTAAATAAAACGTGAGGGTGAAAAGCTTGGCAAAAAAAAAAGCAAGCAAGTATTGCACATAAATATCTCCTTGTACCCTTAAAAAAAATGTCCAAGAGAACAAACTAATAAAACCCAGAGAAGAAATTTATAGTCAAGGCCATTTAGAGGAAGCAGCTCCTGCTTTGTGCCAACTTTAGATTCTTTAAGAACCACTTTTAATGTTTTACTCTATAATCAAGAACAGTTTTTGGAGTTAAATGGTTTAGGGAGTGTTGGCCAGCAAGGACGAGAGTCTTAGTGCCTCGTTTATCCAATTAGCATCCAGAGCTATATTTGGCAGCAGGACTGCTTAGTCTCCAAATACTCCTCTGATTGGCATGAGAAAAGAGACAAAAGTGAAATACTCTCCTAGACCCTAGTACTCAAAGTAAAACAGGAGTTTTAAAATGTCAAACATAAAAATATAACTTAATAAATTCCACCACAGTTAGCTCCTCTACACAATCACTGCCTTCTGGAGCTGTGAGCAAAGAAATGCAATGGCAAGCGACCGACAAAAATGTACAAATTCAGAGATAATTCAGCATCAGATCAACTGATCCCATAATTTAACAATAAGAGCAAAATCTAAAAAACAAAAAAAAACAAAAAGAAAACTATGGTATTTGACAGAGTGACAAAAAGAAAACTCAGAGCAATCCAAAGGTGTGGAGTATCAATCATAAGGGATGTTTCTTCTTTGTGAAACTCTGCTGGTGGTTTTTTTTTCAAGTGTTCGTAAAGGAGTTTTGGCGGCTTCATAAAGTCTTCACGCATGGCAGAGCTTGTGTTTGTACTCTGTGGTGGAGCAGCAGCTGTGAGGAGAGTCCGTGTCCCTGTGGATGGGAGCGGGGATGCTGCTGCTGCGGTGCTGGTGGTTGTCGTTCAGCGTCAGGCTGAGGAGGCTGGTGCAGGTGGGCAGGTAGACGTGCTGCACGTGCTCCACCTCCGACCGACACACAGGACACAGCTGAGGGAGGAGAGGGAACAGCTTTTAATGATCTCTGCACGGCAACTTAAATATTTAAGCCTCGTACATGGCAGTGGCGTTGAGTGTTCATAGCCTCTACCTTTTTTTTGGCTAAAGTTTGAGATTTTGACACATTTTAGTGGGATTTTCAGTAGTAGACTCAACTCAATTGTGCAGCAGAAAGAAGAAAAAAAAAAAAATCTATTTAGGTTAAGATTTTACAAATAAAAATCTTTAGTGCAGCATGTGCCTCTAGCCCTCCTTACTAAACAAATACTAAAACTTAAAAGTCAACGCAGCCAATTCCATCAGCAGTTTAATTGTTAAAATTAATCCATGTTTAACTCAGTTTTGTTTAAATAAAAGTTGTTCTAGAAAGGACTTCCATTTGGCACAAGAAAGGACCTCGGGAACATCTGGTTAAGATCAACGTGTATTTAAGCGCCTCCGTCAAAGTTTAGACCTCAATGCACTGAAAATCTGTGGCAAGACTGAAAACTGCAGTTTACAGGCAACCCATCCAACCTGGCTGTGCTTATTTGCAAACGAGAACAATGATTCTAAAAAAATTACTGCCACAGATAAACAATGCATGCCACGCTTCTCAGATGCTTTTAAATTTTGAAAAACCATGTATGATTCTTTGAGTTTGTCTATAAAAAAAACCTCCACAACTACAAAGTTAAAAAAGTACACATTTGTACTCTATATAAATCTAGTAAAACACCAAGAGTCACTAAATCTCCTTATAGATCATGGTAGCGCTACCAACAATCCCCTTATAGACAATAACAGAGCCAGTAAATGGTAAACACTGATCAGATCACTCAAGTTTTATAATGACTAAAAGTAGTTTTGGAAAAAAAAATAAATGAAGTTAGAACTTCTTCTGGTGGCCAACCCGTTCACCTCCTCAGCAGCTAGGTCACGGCTCCTAGCTCAGCTAATGGCGAGGAGATTTGCCTGGCTGCTGTAATCCCTTTAAAAGAAACTCACGCACGCGGGCAAACTGCCTCCACAAAGACGGGCGCATTTAGCTGATTAAACGAGGGGACAATCAGGTCGTCGGAGTTTCAGCAAGCCTCTGGATGTTGTTAAAAGCGCCATAAAAGGATAAGACCAGGGAGCTGAAACATCATTAGACTGTTTTAGGGAAATTGCAAAATCCCAGCATAAGGAATACGAGTTCATCTGAGCCGACGCAAGACGAGCAAACCTTCAAAATTGAAGGCTTTTGTTTTAAAAAAAAAAAAAAAAAAAAAAAAAAGGTCATGGTTTCCTCCAAGCATGGATAGCGGCCTCACCTGCAGCTGATTCGCACAGTTCTGGCAGCACACCATGTGGCCGCAGGGGCAGAAGGCGGCGTCGATCTCCTCCTCGCAGCACAACATGCACAGCAGAGCTTCTTTGAGTTTCTGCAGCCGCTCCTGCAGGGCCCGGCTCTGCTGGCAGCTGCTGCAGTCCAGCCCCTTGTCCTGCTGGCCGTCCCTGGTCGGCGAGTGAGAGGGAGACGAGCCCTCCCCACCCTCGGAGCGGGACACCAGGTCGGCGACGCCGGCGTTGTACAGCGCACGCCGAGCGTGGTCGTACACTTCCTTGGAGGTTCGTCTGATGTCGAAGACGTACTTCTTGCCCACGTTGATGTTTTCGTTGAGGAATAGGGAAGCCAGGTGACCCTTAAAGTCTCTGCTGTACTGCATCATCACTGCGTTGGTGACTGTGTCACACCTAGGGGGGAGGGAGGGGTAAATTATTAATATCCAGAGGAAAAAAACATTTGACTTTAAAAAAACAAAAAACAAATCTGGTGCTAAATTACTACAGATTATAAAACCTTTGGCAGATTGAACACAATATTAGGCATCACTGGATTATTCAATACTACTTCTGCATGAATATTTCAGACCATCTACTAAGATAATAAATTTAGCAAACATTATGTATAAATGTATATAATTTAGTGAGTATGTGAGAAAAGGGGTATGAAAAAGTCAAACTTATCCATTTGCACTGAAAATAATGAATAACTTTGGGAACAAGGATGCATTTGCTCTAATTTGCCTTCACAGAACATTAACAAATGTGTAAAAATGCAGGACACTGCGTGCCCAAAGGAGCACGTTTCAGGTGTTTGGCAGCATCACTCATGCTCCGCTGGCCTTCTGTAGGTGAATGACTAACAGACTTGCTTGCAAACAGCCACATAAAAACAGCCAGCATGCAGGGCAGCAGGGCTCAAAGTTAAGTGTTTCCTTCACCTACCACAGATAAGGTTTAGTGCAGGGTTCACCTTTTATGAGCTAAAGCACACATTTAACCAAAGATGAATCCATCACTATCATCGTTAGCCGATCTCACCTGTAGAAGGCGTGCGTCTCTGTGATGGCTCGGTACAGACCGCTCGCTGCCCGGTTACTGATCAGCTTGAACAACAGAACCACGCTGTCATTCGTGTCCTTCGTTACAGTCAGGTAGACGGTTTTCCCCGACTGAGTGGCAATCTGGATGATGGGGTAGCTTACTCTAAAAATCAGACAGCAGAAGAAATCAATACGTGTAATTTCTAAAATAATTTAAAAAAAAATCGAAAATGTTTTAATATTATGGCTGAACATACCTGTTAACTAGGCTGAAGTCCTCCTTGCAGATGGCGATGCCTTCTGGCCCCACGCCGATGGCCAGCCGCTGACCGTTTGCGTCACGAGCCCAGTGCCACTCCACGCCGTAATGCTCCAGGGCTGAGATGAGCTGCAAGGCCTGGTACTCCACCGAGGCCTGGCTGAAACCCTCCAGAGCTTTGTGTCTGGAGACGATGCTGCAGAGCAGAGAGGGAAAGGTTGATTAAATTCAACAGGTAACACAAGACCAGGCTTATGAATGGATGTTGGAGTGACGCTCTCACTCCGCTACCTTTAGCAGCACATTTTTTTTAAAAAAAGGTTGAAAGCCTTGTTTGCTTAAAAAGGCAATTTTTTTGGCAATGGTTTTGATCATGAAAAGAACAGACGTGTGGAAACTAAACAGCCACCACTGTTCTTAAAGTAAGGCTGTTTTAAAGCTGGAGCTAATATTAGCTTGTTATACACAGGTGTCATGTTTACAGGCAGCACTAAAACTACCAAATTCAGCAGGTCTGCTTAAGTCCGTGACAATATATAAAATCTGACTTATTGTGTATTTAAGCATTAATTACTGATGCTTTGACTAAAGCCAGATCTCAATCACTCTGGGGTTTCTGATTCAGACATGCCACTGTCCAAGGTTACGTCATGAGAACCTGATACAGGCCCATGCCTGAAAGCTTGTTTTAGTTTGTGAACCCTTTAGAAATAATCAAAAATGATTATGCGGATGAGATTAAATGCACCACATCCTGCAGATAAAAGCTGATGTAAAACAGAGCAATGGTCGGTGTTTGTTGATTTGGACACTTTAGGGTTAGGAAGGTGGGACAGGGATCAGAATGGAACAGGCCTTCCACTCTGGTTCGACACCATTTCTGATAAAGCAACAGGAGGTCATGTTTTCAAAGTGGGGGAAAAAATAAAGGGAATAGTGCGACACCATCATGCTGGTTTAATGGAGAAATGTGCAGCAGAAAGGTCAGCCAGAAAGGGGGTAGTCTGCAAACACAAGTTATCTGATCTCTTGTCAGCTGCTGTGTTTATTCAGTGGCTCTGAATGTTTTTACAGCACCATGCGGTCGAGGGATCTTCTGTTATTAACCTTAGATATCTGTATTGCTAAGCCAACATTACGCAATTCAGCCACCGTTTGCTTTGGACCTTTTGCAGATTCTCAAAAAAAAGGAGTGAAAACTTAAAGGATCTGATCATTGATTGTCATCGGCTTATTGCTTCTGCTGCCTAGATGTGAGCAGGTCTTAGGCTGCGTGCCGTACCTGTTCATCGTAGCGGTGCTGGGCTCCTCTCCACACAGCTCTGAGTACCAGTACTGGGCCGTGTTCTGGTTGTAGTCTCCAAACTCGGCCTGCGCCAGCAGAGCGCTCAGCTCCTCCGCCTGCTCTGAGCACATGCGAAGGTGCCCGTTGTGGAGGTCCTCCTTCACGTGCATGAAGAACAAGTGTCTGAGGAAGACAAAACAAGAATGGAGAACATGAACTGAGGCGCTTCGATTGCCGCGTGCTAAAACTGGACGTTTAAAAAAAAAAAAAGCGGCAGACGTGCAACAAACGGTCCGGTTTCACTTCCCAACCTACTTCCACCAAGTAATCCACAACGAGGTCAGCATGTCAAAAGCAAGAGTTTTGCAGAACATTTAAAGCCACAAGAGGGAAAAACTTTCCCCAGTTTTACTTCCTTTAAAAAAAAAAAAAAAGCCATTTTTGGATCCACTTTCGCTCGGCTGTTGTGGGATTTAAGTTGTACGTTTAAGGGAAGGAGGAACAAGATGGTTAAAATACACCGAGGATGGATTATAAATGCCACAGTAAAGTGAGCGAATCAGCTGCTGCAGTTCAGGCTTAGAAGTCTCAATGAGAACACAAAGTTCTGGTGTTGTGTTTTGGGGGGGGGGGGCTCCTTTTAGAGAAAACAGTGGGCCTTTCCCATTGTTTTCCCACTAGAAGCGTAAGGAACCTTTTCTTCCAGCTGCAGGAGGCAACACGCGAGTGGGAGGAACACTTCGACCGACTCCGTACGTCAGGAAACCTGAACTAAAGCCTCGCACGTCCGTCAGTCATATGACCTGTGCCACAGTAACCTGAAGAGGATCAGAAACCCGTCTCAACCCGACTGCTACATTAAAATAACAAAAAATTACCCACATGTCACTTTCCTTTAACATCCCGACTGAAAACTGTGCCTGACACGGCCTTTTGTAGCGTAGCAAACACATCTCCGCAGCACGATGCGCTCAGCACCATTTTAGTTTGTGCAGACGTTTCATTTTATTCTAAGCTGTTTGTAGGAAAAGTCTGGAAATTTCATAAGCCAAAAAGGGCATGGCGTTCGCTTCGTCATCAAACAGGATCAACAAGCGCAACTCAGAACAAAAAGGAAACAAAAAACACGGGGAACGTGTATTTCAGCCGTTTCACATCACAACAGGGACACGCCTCGGCCAGCAAGCAGCGCTCCCAAGCAGCGGCAGCAGTAGCCGAGCGGCACACGCACCGAGCGAGGGCCAGACTGTAACAGGCCGAGCCCCCCCCCCACCACCCCCCCGTGGCCCCGCCAGCCTCAGGCATAACAAACAGGGCTTTGATATGGTGTTAAACATCCCAGTCCCTCCAGCACACAAACACTGAGCTCCATTGTGTGGGCCCCAGCAGGCATCATGTGACGGAGCGCCGCTCGTGACATACCTGCCTGACGCAAACAATGGAGCCAACCTGACTGGGAGTTTAACAGGTTGCTGGCAAAGAAGGTAACTGCAGGGCAAGCGGCGGGGGTTACTCTAGTTCACACGAGGCCCGGCGAGGTTACCATCGGTCACGGAGCGGGTTTATCAGACACAAGAGATAAAAACAACCACCACTTATTCGTCTGCGTCTCCATGACTCAATGTTGTGCACATCCATGAGCACATTTTTTATTTTTTATAAGGAACATCCGCTTTAGGCCGCGCAGCAGCAGGTCATCGGGCCCTGCGGCAGAGATAACCGCTCATGGCTGTTCCCGTCCGACTTCTGAGAAAAACCAGATGAGATATATCAAATATGCAAACCACCATGAGGAGCAACAAGACACGGAGGAGCGGACACGTTCTCCCACAGAGAGCCATCTTCTGAAAACCGGCGAGTCAACAGAACTCCCCCACAAAGTCTCGTAATGGAAACGAGCTTAAAATCTGAGGCAGTCGGACTTTCGTTCAGTCCTTTCTGAAAACATTGACGCCTGTCCGGGAGTCAAAACAACAAACTTGTTGCATTGCTCCCAAATAGACACGGTGCAGCTAGTGAACACATTCGCTGTTTTTAACTTTCAGTCATACCATTCCTAAAACCTGTTTTAATAATATACCAGAAAAAAAGTACCGGTGGCCAAACCGGTCTCTCTTTTGCAGATTAAAGAATAACCGCACTGCCCCGCCCCCACATATTGCTGCGGTTTGTTGTGCAACACTTTGCCCTCGTTTACAAGAAATGCCCAATATAGATCTAGGAGCATCATCTAGAAAAAGGGATATAAAAAAAATAAATAATCCCCTTTTCTCTCTGGTCCTACAGAGAAGAAAACAAACACGACTTAAAAACCTGGATGTGCCCCATTAAAATTTGTTAAATCCTCAGAATCACCACATTAACTTCAATTCAAGCTGGGGACATTCACGGTCGCTTTGCTCTGGCCTCCCACCGCTTTTTTAAACCACTCTAGATTTCAGAGGGGTGATAAATAAATATATAATGAGCTACAAACCCGAACACAAACCGAAGAGGAACTTCTTTTGTTTCAAAAAGCCTCATGTAAATATTCTAATACCGCGACTACCCATTCACTCAGCTTTGGCCACATGAGTTCTCCGGTTAAAGACGTATCCGTTTCCTTTAAGCCGACAACTGTACGGACCATCGTGGCAGGGTCGGGCGGTGCTGGACGGCGCCTCAGCACCTGCTAAGGTCAGTCAGACACTCGGAGCGCTGCAGCAGCAAGTGTCCAGAAGCCCAAAACGCTGTTTGGCAGCATGCGGTCCAGAGAAGACAGACGTCTGTGCCACTCGCCTTTGTTCTGAGGAAATGTAATCAAGAGCCACGTTCAAATCTAATTAGGTTAACACACCTAGAAATGAAGACTAAATAACTCTTCCTCTAAAGGCTTCGTGGAAATTACAGTTCATTAGCAGCCAAGTTTCTCTTCCCCCCCCTTCGTGGCTCAGTTCTTTTTATTTACAGGATCAAGAAGCAACGCTCAGACACAAACATGCACACGTGTTCTTCAGAAACAGTCGCAGCATCGCCTTTATTCTCCATGCGGCCTGCAGCACAACACACAAGACTGAATGCCAGGAAGTCTGTGTTGAGACCAAAGTCTCCTGGCCTACTTTCTCCTGCATTATACCATTTACATCACGTCGTTCTAGCCTTTAAAGAGATCACCCGTTTGATGCATAATCCTTTTTAAAACTTTAATTAACTCAGACTTTATCGTCAACATGTACGTAGGCCTTTAACAGTTCAGATAATTCTTCAGTCTGCGAGTCCTTCGGGTTTTAGACGCGGACGCCTACATTTTGCCACCCCAGTCCGCCTTTTATAGACTGGGACAGTTTTTTTTTTTTTATAGCGGTGCGTTTTAATCGTTTCTGCCCTTACCCAGTGTCAAACTCAGTCAGTTGGTTTTACAACACAGAGGAACAAAACGTTCCCACAAAGTGAAACTCAACACTGCTGCTTCGGAGACTGCTCTACATTCAGCCAATCAGCATCAGAGCCTCCAACCTCAGTGGGCGGACTCCCAACAATGCGGTTTGTGAGCTAGTCAAATAACTTGCTGCCAGCAGCTATGTGCATGGAGGTTACTCCCAGTCAATGACCTGTAGTTACCTCTGCTCGACATCTAGAGAAAAGAAAATGCTGTGGGCGGACTGTGAAGAAACTTGTAAACGAACACTTTAACATAAAGTAGCAGCACATTAATTCCAGGCACTCGGTTTAACACACACACACGCTTCTTGCACTGTGACAAACTGAACTGAAAGCCACGTAGAGATGAAACAAAGAGGCTGTTTGTGGGCTAAACTGCTTGGGTCACAGGCCGGTAAAAACGATAATTACAGCCAAGCACAGACTTCAACTTGTGGTGTTGAATAAATACCACAACAAGCTCTCAATCCAGAGAAGACTGAACAAAACGGGTACAAACTGAAGGTTGCAGATACAGTTCAGGCTTTTCGGGGGTCGCCGAATTGAAAAAACATCTTCTAGTAAAAGCTTTTGCGGAGATACAGTGTTGATGAAGTGACTTATACAACAAAAACATTAAAATAATGGAAGCACTTCAACTACAGGGGATGGGCCAGTTAAAAGTATGAGTGTGTGCACAGGTTTTAAACGGCTATAAAAATAAATCCATGAGAATGTTCCATCATATTTCCATCTTTCCTACATTTGAAGTCCCTTTATTGCAGTGGAAGAGAAAATCTTTGGTTGTTAAATGTGCCTTCTCTGGTTTTATGGAGCACAGGTTAATGAAACCTCCAGTTTTTGCTGCACTCTGGTCATCTGACTGAAAGAAGGCTACTGTACGTTTCTGTTCGTCACAAGAAATTATTCTGAAAGTATTTCCAGTTGCAAAAACAGCCTTCCACACTCCCTTAAGGCAACAAAGTTTAACAATAGTTCAGTACCTGAGGAAACTAACCTGCCAACATCAGCTGTGTAAACCTCTTACTTTATAGGGAGTAAAACTGACAAATCAGTCCAATATGCACTTAAAAACCTACAAAAATTTGTTTTCCCACTTTTACTCAATGGAAACAAGTGTTCATATTTTGCCAGCTGTATGCATACGAGTTTCCAATAAATGCAATTTTATTCTGTTCTACGTCGTTTCATCTGGGCTTAATACAAGTAGATGAGGTTCTTTTTTTGCAGAAGGATATAATGTTAGAACCTCATAGCGGTTCATGTCTGCATGGTGGAGCTTTTTTAGTTTAGTAGCCTTTTGCTGAAACTCATCCAAACAGCCGGGAAAGATTTCTGCACAGAGCAACCGTCACAAGACCGAAGCCAAGAGAGGAAAAAAAATAAAAGTTTCCATGAACAGTTTTTTGTTTTCAGGTCATCTGAATCAGTCTATTTCTTGTTTGAAATTATATAACAGAAGGTGTCCCGTGACAAAGTTTAAAATACCTTTGGATTATTCCTGTTTGGTTCCATTTTTACTTGGTATATTTGAAAAAAAATATATAAACTATTCAAGACAATTTTCCCTTTATTTTCATTTAAAGTTAAAGACTGAACACAGGAAAAACATTTCATCTTAAGGGGTGCTGTGTTCGCATGAGCAGAATGCTAAATGTGAGCACTAATGAAGGGAAAATGATTAACATATTTAAACCTCAGCAGCCTCCAGAGAGTAATGTCTAATGGTGCAAATAATGGAGGTGGTCATTGAGGGTTCTGGGTCAGTTTGCAGAAGGGGAAAAAAACTTAAATAATCATTCTTGTACAACAGATTTTCCCAATTTTTAATAAATAAGACCACCTTTGATGTATTTGCCTAATACGACAGTTTCAATGCAGGGTGCTGGTTTAAAAAAAAAAAAACTGGGGATATTCCATCCAGATAAAAGCACTTTATTTGCAAAAAGTGCTCAAAGCCAGCTGTGAAATCCAGATTTATAAATAATGCCTGGGAGAACGGGGCAGAAAGAGGCTCTCAAAGCAATAAGCTTGAAGGTGGATTTTAGGAGTCACAGCTGCGACAGAAAGCTTACAGCTCAGATGGATATGACCCAAAGTTGGCAACAGATTTGTCCACATGGTTTTACAACTAATGCAAATAAAAATGGAACAAATCATAAACGGCTCCATCATAAAAAAGGCATTACCGTAAACACTTTGTCATTCCGTTTGCCAACCCAAGAAACTCCATACAAATGGTAAATTAGGAGAATAAACTGAGCACTAATGCGACCTGTGGGGCTTTACGTGGCAGCGAACACATCAGCTTATATAAGCAGCTCTGTGCCACGGCGTTACGTAAGCAGACACTAGAAGGGCGTAACTGCGTTGGTCATCCCGTCCAGACTGTAACCGGCTTTGTAACAAAACGGCAGCCGTGTTTGCTCCAGCTCTCATCTACTCTCATATAGGAGGAACTAAAGAAACGGATCACCCGCATATGCATGAAGTGGCAAAATGTCCCCAATGGGAAGTGGCCTACAGGCAGGTAAACGTATAACCGGAGCCGTTTCACCATGAGTCACGTCTACTCATCATGCCGTCACACCAGCTCTTGTGGAGAAGCTCTGCAACTGAACTGGGTGAAAGGTGACAGCAGAAGCTGCAACAGCAATTACACCAAATAAGCTTTTAGAAACATTAAAAAACACACAAATCGGGCCAATTTTTCCATGCATAAAACAAAAATTGATTACCATCAGGATTAAAAATGACAGAATCCAGTTGGGAATGTTACTCTGCAGCGGCACGTCTTTGTGTTAGCAACCCAATGAACCCCCATCCCCCCCCAAACTATCCTCTGAGTCAACACCAGCAGGCTAGATAACCACTTCTAATCTAGTGGGGGTCAGAGCACAGGCAGCCAAGTGTCCTCTCCTGCCCCCCCCCCCCTCACCTTCCTCTCCCCCACTACTCCAAATGCTGCCAAATACGGGCCGGCACAAACAAAGACGATGTGTGGTTAGCGGGATGTAGTAGTCGGCGGCTGTCAAAATCGGATACAGATTTGTCCCGTTAAAGGAAATGTAATATCTTGAAGGTGACGTGGGGGAAAGGAGTGGATGAAAGTGGACCAAACGGCCAGCAGCGCATCAGAGTCGGCTTTATTTGCCAGGTATGCGTACACATGCAGGGAATTTGAGTCTGGATTATACAGTGCTCAAGACGCATCGTTGCAAAGCAGCAATGCTCAGGTTTAATTAATCGCTCTGGTGAGTTTCTGCAAAAGCATAAGGAGGGGTATGCCGATTTGTTTCCTCAAGTATTCATTTGATTTATATACAATTAGTTTCTGTTCTGCAATATGGAACGGTGGATATCTCAGCAGCAGCTATACCAAAAGGCAAAGTTGGGGGACTTGTAATGTAAAGTCAGCACAGGGGAATGTGGACTTATCAAAGCGAGGCTACTTTATCTGGAACATGTTCAAGTTAATCTAGCCAAGGAAAGTGATAAAGGGTCAGTTTAATCACCAGTCCTTGTAGTTTAAAAAAAAAAAAATGCACAAAGTAATAGGTTTTAATCAAACCAATGACTGAGGCACAGCTGTAACCAGTGACATCACCGTAAAAAACAATCCCCCTGATGGGAGAGTCCCCGGATACCAGCCTATTTCCAAACCATATGTGGAAAAAGCTAAACGGGGATCTTTTGTTTAAACCACGGCCCAAAACAATCAAACATTTCCAGTTCAATGGGAGCCGTAGCCAGAGGTCCTTTTGGGCCAGAGAACCCACAGGGTCCCTGTGGGGGAGGCTGGGAGCCTGAGAATGACACACAGCCCCAGCGCTGCTTCATCTGACGCTGCAGCAGAATGACCTATAGTAAACCCAGACGCGCCTGGAGGAAGGGTTACTAAAGGGCATTTCCCCTGCGCTGACAAAGCCATCAGATTATGATCTGCCTCTGTGTTTTCGTTTTACCAGCACCTGCAAGTCAGGTCAGCTACAGCTGTGTGTTGCAGATTACCTGCTGGAACTTGCATAAAGTAAAAAAAAAAAAAACAACAACAAACATCAGTAGTACCTTGTCTGCTCCTGCAAGATGAGATGGGGCTCCACAAAGAACTTGACTCGCAGCCTCAGCCGACAGGGCGTCACGTTATCCATCTGTTGGCAGATGCGGTTCCTCAGATTCAGCCACAAGTTCTCTCCTTTGCCGCCCGTGAACTGCAGACCGAAGTAGTCCACTTCAATGATGCCCAACTTTCTGCAAACCTACAGAAAGGTACGGGAAACTGGGTCAGAGAAAAGGGAATTCAGACAAAAAGGGGGGGGGGAATACTGAGAGGACGCTGGAATCAAACCAGCTTTTAGAGGACGCTGATTAGGCAGCGGAGGCAAGAATCTCGAGTGACTTTCCAGATCATAGGAGGTTTTTAACGTGTGAACGAACAAGCTGGGATGCAAACTTTAATCCTTTCAAGGGGGGCTCCTCAAACCTAACCCACTCTGAGCTGCACTGCATCAGGGATAACCATGCTATTACATAACAACTGGAGAACATCTCTAGACAGCCTGGAGGCAAAGATAATGCCCACCGGTTCCTCAAAGCAAGTTGGGGAAAATGCCCCGCATACAAAATAAGCTGTTTTTTTTTTTATTCCTTAGTAGCAATTAAACCGAGCCCACTGATAGAGTTTCTTTGGTACAGAAATTAAATTTAGACCTAGATTCATTATATTTAACCTTACAGCTGAAATTCATTTTAATGTGTACAGCTTTTGTAGACCTCACAATACTTGGCGGTAACACAAGCAGGAGCCTGCAGGCCACTTTTCACTGCAGAGGGGGACATGCGAAGAATACTGTACGTTAAATATTAAATTCTGCATGGCTGTCTTTAAAAAATAAAAAATACGACAAAGTGTGAAAGAAAGTGCTTTTTTTAAACAACTGGATTGACTTGTGGGCGCAGGGGTTTTTTCTATGGAGAGCTAAAAAGTTGCTTGTATCATAATTAAGCAGGAAAGTAGGATATTCCTAAGATCTACATTGTATGTATCCTTTAGATTTTACCAACAACTTCTTTGTATTCTCTCTTTTTAATCTGACGGACAGAGCTTAAAAATGTAAGCGACGGTACGGAGAACTTCCAACATCAGCGGCTGGGGGCTCATCACAAAAGGTAGAAATGGTTAAATAAATAAATAACTGAATAAATAACATGCTAAAAATGTAAATCAGCAGTTAGGGAGTGGATGTTTTAATGCTTATATATATATATATATATAAAAAAGAAGAGTTTCTGCATTTAACTGAGAAAAACTAATGGATAAAACAGAAAAATGCCTTGAAAGTTACATTTCATATCCTGAAATCATGCAGCTCTAATAAATAAATAAATAAAAATATACAGTATATCGACTGCTGGATCATCATCATCATCATCATCATTCCTGCACGACTCAAAGTCTGCATGTGTTGCATGGATTCAGTACAATCGCGTTTGTTGAGATTCAGAAAGAGACCGAATGATTCAGATTCTTTCTCGGAGATCTTGTTTTACTTCCTGCTCAGGTTGAGTGTTGCAGAGAAATGACCTGTAGTAACCTCGGAGGAAGCCATCTGTTTCTGACAACGCAGGAAGAGTCTCATCAACTCTTAAAAACTTTCACGCCGCCACGGAAACCAATATTTAGGTCTATAACGTTTAAAAAAAAAAAAAAACAAACAAAAAAAAAAACAAACACTTGTTCACTTAATGTCCACAATGTTTAGTTTTGCTCGGTCTTTGTGACATTTGTTGTTACGGGGAGCTAAACAAATGCAAACAACTTCCAGGCACAGCAAAGAAGACAGCTTCTTTGCTTCCTAATTGGACGTTTATTTTTAAAATAACTGACCAGTTCATTAAAATAAAAAAAAGTTTTAAAAGAAGCGGACAAGTTCAGGGGCGCTGAGACGGCAACAAGCCTCGTCGCATTTCCTCCGCATCCCCGACAGCAACAAATGTTTATTTAAATTAAGACGAAAAACAGCCCCGGCACGTATAAAGGCTCAACATTTTGAGCATTTTTAACCGCAGTCTTACCTTGTTAAGACAGTCTTCTCCGTTCGCCTTCGCGTCAACTTCCACTTCCATCACCACCGAGTCCGGACGAGTAACGTGGCAGAGCATTTTCCTTTCTTTTTTTGGCTTCGTCTTTTGTGTTCTTTGGTCAGCCACCCTTTAAAACAACGAAACAATTCTCTTGCCCTCTTTTAAAAACCCTCGACAATAAGCCGTCATCACTTTCCTCTCACCATTCACTCAGTGTGGCTAATCTGCCTCCACCAGCTGTAGGGTATATCAATGAAATGCCCCCCGTAGCCCCGCCCCCTCAAAGGGTAGCCAATCATAGGCGTTTTATCATAACCCGCTCAACCTGTCGTAGCCAATTGGAAGTAGCGTTACATCTGCAGCTCGGAGGATCAGGTTGATCTATTGTTTAAGAGGCACTGTGCCCTCTGGTGGTGGATTTGTTGCTTGCAACCAATGAGTTTTTGTTTTTTTTTTGCACACCTGAACTTAATAAATTAGATATTTCATCCAGCCCCGGAGCTCTTCAGGGTAAGTTTAATGGCTTTCTGTAAATGTTTTATGGGGTCAAGGCCCAAAAATGGTTGCTACACAAAGTGGGGGGGACTTCCCACTTCGACTGCTTTCTGTACCTATCTGAATATTTATTTTACACCGACCCCCATCCATTAGGTCCCTTTCTAGTAGAAGACACACTGATCTTTTCTCATCTCCAACTCGGGCCTCTTATGTACATCATAGCAATCTTACAAGTTATTCTGTCAAGAACAGAACGGGGTTTCTGTCCTTCGTGCAGAGAATTTGAACTTGATAACAGCGCCTCCAACCATGAAGTTTAAGAGTTGCTAATTTGAGCACCTAATATTTCTGTGACCTTATTTCAGTATGTGTTCTCTGCCTCTTCGCATCCAAAAAACACCGACGGTTTTATCATATATTATTCAGCAGCACTTGCATCGGGATTGAGGCAGAACAGGCAAGAAAAGTGGAAGGAAAAGCAAGCTCAGGCTTAAAACCCGGGAAGGCATGGTATTCAACCAGGCTTATCGTTTGTTTGCCAGAGGACAATTTTAAGTGGCGGCACAGTGCCTCTCCAATATATTTGCACTCTGTCGACAGCTGCATTCCTTATGTAGCTGGAGTGATTTGGATATAACAAGAACAGGAGATTAAGAAGAAAATAAGCAATCATGTTTTTGTATTTACCTGTATTTACCCCTTATTTTTTTTTAATAATTCAGCCACATCTTTTTAAAGATGTCCAGTTGGTCAATATAAAAGAGTAACTTAAGTAATTCAGGTATCTTGTGCACAGTCCTGTATCTAGTGAATCTCTGATTTAATGCAAACAAGGATTATTGATTAACCTTGGAAGTTCAGTGATGGCCATGTGTTTACTACAGCCTAGTTCACAAAGGTAGAGTAAACAGTGGGCAGCATGTTTGTAACAAACTGATCCAGAGGGTAGATAAATGTTTGCAGGACACACAGGGTTTACTTTGCAATGGGAAGTAAACCCTGTATGAGAAACTTATGAAACTAACAGTACCCTTCCACTTTATATGTGTTAGAAAAACATTGTGTTGCAAAAATTTTAAACTCTTTAGACATGTACGCTTTTAATTAATTTATCTTTATTTATATCTGAACATTGCTTTCCAGACGATTGCATCAGAAAGTGTGCTAAACCGTCAAGCAATCATTTATATTAACCAATAAAGGAAAACCACTGTGAGTAAGAGTGTTGATTTTTAAACAACCTGCTACTGGTGAATACTGCATTTTAAACCACGCAAGTAATCAAGTTTCCAAAATTGTAACCTTCAATGTTGATCATGGAATTTAATGTCTAATCAAAGGAGAAAAGTATTAACAGATTTAAGTTTTTTGTTTAAGGTAAGCAAATAGGCTGATTTTAGGTTTTTGCATGTAAAACGGCCATGGGGCTACCTGAATAGTCAAGGGATTTTCTTACTTTAAAAGGTTGAATAAACTCAATAAACTAGCTTTTTGAAATCTGTAACATACAACTTAAATTTTAAACGCATTGGTCTCTAGGATGAACTTATTTTGTGCTTATTCCTGTGTTCTGTGTTTGAAGTGTTAGGTTTTCCAGATCTTTAAAAGTCTGCAGAATCTTCCTCAAAAGAGCACCAAGCAACTTTATCAGCTCTAACACATCTGGATCCTTCCCTGTGCGATAAGGTCAGCTAGCACGTAGTCAGTAACGCTGTTGTCCTTTTGCCGAAGGTGACGTAACTGGGTGGTGACTGCCTGTGGAGAAATGTCTGAGCTGGCACCACAGACAAGAAATGGAAAGGAGCTAAAAAGAGTGAATAGTCACCACCATTAGCCTGGATGTGTTCTCCACTGGCAGACAGCACACATTGCATTACAACTCCATTACGAAGAAGACCTTCCGATCCAAGTCCATCTTTCTGAGTCTATAAATAGAAATGAATTGAATTAGGTCAGGCATGCCTCGGGCTAATGAAATAAGTCATCAGTGGTGGTGAAGAGGTTGCTTATTGTTCTACTATGTTTTATAACTTAACTTGAGGTCAAAATTAGCCAGAAATAAACAAAGGCCTAACACAGGGATTTCCTTAGCACGGCCTGGTAAATAGCAGGTTGGTAAATGTACTGCCAACCTGAAGGTAAGTCTAAATAGTTTGTGTGCAGGATGTGTGGGGTCTGCAAAGATGTTTGCTTCCCTTTTCCAGACACTAGACCTGTACAAGTCCAGGGGTCCGTTCTTCGTACGTCGCTAACTCAGTTAGCTGGATTTAATTGTTGACGACTTGGCATGATCTTGGATCGTTTGGTTCTTCGAAACTCATCCTGCACTTGTTGTCATAGCAACATGTGCCCAAGCTTGAACCTGCTCGCGAGCAGGCTTATTTCATGTAAACAAAATTAGATCGCAGTTTTATAAGCGGAGGAGATGGGAAGTCTGTCCAGCCAGTGCTCTTGGACCACCTAGTGGCAGAGGACGGAACAGAATTGTGAAACACCATTTTTTAATGTTTAATAAAAGACAAAACAAATAATGCTTAGTTCCTGTCATTTTATTTAAACAAATATTTATAAAGAAAAGCCAGTAAGTCATCTTTTGTCTGCAATAAGAGATAGTTATGTAAAGTCAGCAATACTACTGTCAAATGGTGTATTAGAACTTGCTCTGAACGTCCTTTTGAAGCAACTCGATCTCTAGTGCAATGTTTCTCTTTTTCACGTTGTGGAGTTCAATTTCTCTACTTAATTTGTGTTTTTTTTTTTCAGGTCAAAATATTAATTTTTTGTTGAAGAAGCCGTTTATATAGGAAATGGATGGCACTATGTGTCATTTTGTAAAAAAAAAAAAAAAAAAAGAAAAAAAAAAGTGTGAAACATGCCTCATGCAACAAAAGTAAAAATAACCCGTTTGTTTTCCCCAGCCTTCTTATTGGTGGCTGTTATAAACAGACAAACACATCATTCAACAGTGGCTTTTAAAAAAGAGGAAGAAGTTGCTTTTTAAAATACAGTATAATAATTAAAGGCTACCACTTTGTAGAATATTCTTGTACTTCACTTTTTTCCCCATGTTCTAGTGGCTCCCGTGGAGGCTCTGGCATAAAAGAACAAAATAAATATGAAATTATTAAAATGCAAAAATACATACTGTAGAAAGTGATAGAAACATCTACCATGGATAGTATTTACGCATTTAATTTGTCTATTTTTTGCCAGCCCTCTCTCCTGGCTTTAGCAGACTTTGAGGTGTTACCTGTTGTTTTAATTAATGACTCAAATTGGGCATAACCTTCCATTAAAAGCTCGTGTTCTGCTTGAGGGAAAAACTGTGGGTGTTCTTTAGCCATGTTGAACAGCCAATAGCAGCGCTGCTGATCATTGTTTCTACTATCGATACATTTCCCCTTTTAAACAAACGCATGAACGCGCAGTTGTCTCAGATAACTCAATCCAGCCATACTAATCATAAACAACAGGTGTGTTCGAAGAACCCAATTAGCCGGATCATGATTAGCCGGATGAAATAATCTTGGATGTCTCATTTGATCTTGGATGTTTTAAGCAACGTACGATGAACGGACCCCAGGATGGATGGAAGGTCAGCCCTGATGGTCCTCTCAGCAGACCTAATTGTTAATAACAGTCTGGACCTGTCTGGTTTTTGTGGATGATTCAAACCATACAGTGATGGATGTGCACAGGACAGACTGAATAATGGCCGTGTAGAAGGTGACCAACAGCCTGTGGGAAGCTGTACCTCTTGAGTTGCTGTAGGACATATACTCTTTGTTGAGCTTCCTTCCCAACAGTGTCTAGGAGCAGCTCAGGTCCAGAGAAAGAGCCATTTCTAGGAACCTAAAGTGGTGCACTGCAGACACAGTGTTGTGGTGATTGGTGAAAGGAGACAGTTGGGTGAGTTAGTCAAAAGTCCACCATCATCTAGACCAGGGGTCACCAACATGGTGCCCGCAAGCGCAGGCAGCCCCCCAGGACCATATGTGCTGACTCAAGCCTGTTAAAAAAAATAGCAAAACCCTCCAGTGAGCTGCATCTAAAAAACTATTTCATTCAGTTGCTCTTCCTTTTGAATAATACTTGATTTAAAAATGACAAGCATTACAAACATATTTATACTATGTAAAGTTAAGGTGAGCTTGGACTGTTGTGGTTCAAAGGTCAGTACAGGTAAGGTTAGTGACCCCAGATCTTGACTGCCTTGAGCAGATTAAGCCCCAGGTAGTTCTGACAGCACCAGTGGACCAGCCAGATCACCTTCGGTCTGTATTCAGGCCTATTATTGTCCTGGACCAATGACATTGGTGTAATCTGCTGTGGTTTCACTGATGGTTTTTGTGTGGGAGAAGATGCTCCTTGATTTATGGCGTAGAAGACATGTTAATAAAAGAAATTATATCTTTTCACTTTCCAAGCCTTTTTCAAAACTGGCCTAAAACTATTAGCATGTACTGTATTTGCAAAACTAAAATCCCAAACAAAATGAACTGATATGCATGGATTCAGTGTGTTAAGTGCAGTAAATATGGAAGGGGGTTGGGATGAAATGACAATGAACTAAGGGAATAGCCAACTCGTGTTGCTAAAACAAAGTCAGTGCCTTTTATCTGTTTTTCCTCATTTTTATTTTGGACTGGTTGATTTTGTTGCTCAAATCAAATTCATTCTGGATGACTTGCGGCTTTCTCTAAAACAGAGATCCAACAATTGCACGCATTAACTTTGGTTTTATTTTATTCTCAACAGTTCTACATAGTTTCCCAAAACATCAGAATGCAAGCAATGTAGCATAAGAAAGAAAATTGTCTGCTGTAATGTATTTTTTAAGCCTTTACAGTTAGCTATTTAAACCATTTAAAATGCAACCATTAAACAAGTAGAAAATACCATAACACGCTGTGTGCAAATTAATTTAAAACTAAGAAAAAGTTGGTTATATTTAAACATCTAGGTCTGTTTTTGAGTCTGTTGTTTTTCCATCTGGGTCTCTGCACAAACACAGACCCTTTTTACAGACTTCTGCTTTGCAGCTTGCAATGACATCATACAATGTGGCATGACTTCCCTGCAAGGCAAGGAATTGCTCACTCAACTGGAGTGCAAACACATAGCCATGCAAGGATTTCTGTGTGCAAATGTTTGTGTTTGTGTGTACATGCATTTGTGTGTGTGCGCCTGTGAGCACATGACATCACAGTGTCATCGCTGCCCTACTCCACAGCAAAACGATGTTTTGTGAAGCAGAGAGCAGGACAGGAAGTGCCATGGTAGCGTAACTGCCGAGGCTGCTGTTGTCGGGATTGCATTGATTGTATGTTTATTTTTTTTTTCATCTACTGGGCTTAAACCACAAAAAGAACAGTCCTGGGAAGCTGATGAGAGTGAAACTGATCATTAAGGTATGCAGAGAGGCCAAAGGAGAAGCTGTTCTGGATCAGAAGAGACTCAATAACCACAGTCCAAGGATTCATCTGATGAAAATTCATTATCAGGTTCAGATGTTGATTCAGAGTGTGTGATGAAGAGGAGTAAAAGGTTCAGCGGCTCTTTCAGCTTTGAGGAGGACCAGCACCTACATTTGAAGGAGGAGGAAAGGGAAGGAGAAGCATTGCCACCAAACTATCCTGGAGGATCAAAAGACGTGGTGGAGTTAAAACCAGCGCCGAATTTTAACCAAATAGAGGATAATTTTGTAATCTGTGACTCAAATCAGCCAAGCTCTGATGTATTCCGACCTCAGCAGTTATGGCTGGCTATGACAAAATGCCTTTCTCTTCGATGGATGTCCATCAGCAGAAAAAGCAACTGGAAATCAGCAGACCAAGGCAGGGATCTCAGCCAATACGAAGACACACAGTCATCGGTCAGCTCCGTCACAACCAATGACAGTTCTTCAACTTCATCTGCCTCAGATGACAAAGATGCATATCGGTCAAAACCTGAGGACATCAGCAACGGAGGGGGGGAAAGAGGTCCACCCACTCGTCGAGGAATTTCCCTGTCCTGCCCTAGATTACCAAGAACTAGACAAGCAACAGACCTGGGGTTGGCTTCAATATTACTGGAGAAAGAAATGTTTCTACGGGTTGAGCTTGTGGATTCAGGCGATGAAAAGGACGATTTACGCTACCGAGCAGACTGGACCTTGTCAGAGAAAACTAGGGACCTGGCTGAAGGTGTCTGGAGGTCTCGAAGCCAACAGTAACAGACTGACTTGTTAAATCAAGGCTCTAGTTGCCTTACATGGGAATAGACTTCCTACCATGTACTCCCCAAGCTAGATTTCAAGCTCAGCCGTGATTATGTTACCATAGATAGTAGGATCCTTGATTAGAAATGGCCCAGATTTCACCGAAG
Organism: Fundulus heteroclitus; assembly: GCF_011125445.2. Lineage (NCBI taxonomy): Eukaryota > Metazoa > Chordata > Actinopteri > Cyprinodontiformes > Fundulidae > Fundulus > Fundulus heteroclitus. The sequence continues at coordinate 16,205,511 of NC_046373.1, read as the reverse complement.
AGTAAGATTGGTTTTGCATGGTGTCTTTCAAGTTTCAGTACTGCAACATATTCCTCAGAGCTAGACGAGACTTTGGCCTGGCTTCAGTAATCTTAGAGTAATATCGCTAAATATTGAGCGAGCAGATTCAGGCAGAGAACGGGAGATTTAGGCTACTAGGCAGAACGGATGTTTAAGGATTTTTATTGTACTTTAAGAAGACTTCACACCATGTACCCTTCATGTGATATTGCAAGCACAGTCGTGGTTATGTTATCTTAAACAGTTGGATTGCTGATTAGAAATAGACTTCTCGAAACTATCAGTAAGATTGGTTTTGCATTATCTGTCACTGCATACTGGTTCAGATTCGGTGAATGCAGATAACCAATTAGAAAAGCTATTTTGTTGACACAGCACAGCTAATGTTAAGGTCATTCTTCTGCCTTTTTTTGCATTTCTCACAGAACATTTTACAAATTGGTGGTCTTATAGGGTAACCTAGGTTTATTGGGTTAAACTCTCAAATTGAATTTTGGCGGTTTTGACTAGAGCTGTAATTTCTCTGTTTTGATATCGTTATCAGTGTTTATGTTTTGGTTCTGTAAAAAGATAAAATATATTATCCCAACATGTCTTTAACAAACCCATGCTACAGTTTTGAAATACTGCATGAGGTCGCTGAGGTCCATCCAAGTGGCATTTAAAAATGTCTGAGGAAACTTAAAGCCTTCTTAAATCACAATTAATTTAAGCAATTTTGTTCTGCTTTAGCAATTCACCACATTCTACAATAAATACACAAAGTCCTTAGATGGCAATACAAGTGCAAGGAATGACTATCTTTTGTGTAACGTGCTTTAGAAAAATGTAAAGAATTAAATATTTAGAACGTTTTTATTTCAGTTTTATGTTTACAGTTATAGTAAGGATCTAATAACTAATACTAACATTAGTTAAACATACAAAAACACATGATGGATACTATATGTTCTTAAACAAAAATGGAGGCAAAACGAACAGGGTTCGATCAAAAATGAAGGGTATCCCCATCTCTTTCATGAAATTTATGAAGGAAGGTTGCAGTCGTGTTGCTGATCAGATGGACTTAAATAACTGATAGTTGGCAGGTGTGACCAACGAAAAAAAGTTTTGTCAGAATGTAGCGTACAAGTGTGTTAAAAGCCATCAACAATGACCTCAGAGGAGTGTTTCACAACCCTGCTCATCAGGACCCAGTGTCCTGCATGCTTTAGGTGTTTCCTTGCTGTGATTTAAACTAATAGGTGATCACCAAGCTTCTGCAATGACTGATGTCATGATAAGGAGGGAATGCAATGTGCTGGAGCAGACACATCTAAAACATGAAGTGTGGGCCCTTAGGACCAAGGTTGAGGGAAAAAGCCTTAGAGCACCAGTTGTTGCCACCCGTAAATGCATTAAGGGATATGCATGTCCAAACTCTTTGCTTTCCACATGGCCAGACTTTTCGGCAACAGAAAATTCAGCCGGTCTACCCCAAAATCAGATCATACAGAGCTCAGGGAAATGAAATTAAAAACTACAGCTATAGCTCAGACTCCGCCGGCCTCAGTTAGCAGGTTAGATGTTAAAGTTCACAGCAGGATGCATTGGAGAGAAGTCCACACTCTTGATCATCACAGCAATTATTGATGATTTGATACTTCCTGAATCTTTGTATCTGTGAAAAACCACATAGAAGTTTCAGGTGTGGAGATGCAGCAGTTAACATACTTTTAAAATTGCATATACACCCCCCCCCCCCCCCCCCCCCCCTTCTCACAACACAACAAGTCAGGTTTGGAAAAACATTATCTGGACAAAAAGTATAGCTCCACCTAAACACAAGACCAAGCAAACAGAAACAATACAATATAAAAACTTTAAAATGCAAGACAAAGCAACACCAAATCACCCATCAAAGTACAAACATTAAATGGTGTTTTATTTAAATTTTAATTGATAAATCTTTTTATTGTAATCATTTTTATTTCTGGTAAATTAAAAAGAAAAGGCGTGGTCCAACTACTTACAAAAACTGTTTGTCATGTTGAACTTTTAATCACAGGGTCTGGATCATGAAATTGTAAACACATAAAACTGTAAACACTTTTATATTATACAGACCAATCTTTATAATATGATTGAATTCGACTTTGTAAAGTGCCTCGAGATGACATGTTTCATGAATTGGCGCTATATAAATAAAATTGAATTGAATTGAATTTTTTTTTTTGGTTGTACAACAGAAAAGTGAGGCTTGTATGAAAGGCAAACATATTCTCTCTCAAATAAATATGGCACCATGCCTTGGTTTTGCAAAGTAACGTGTTTAAACCAAAAGGCTTCTGGAACAGTGTCCTTAGGAAACACAAGACAGAAGGAGATATTGGGCTTGGACTATATACGGCGCCTTACTTGGAGAAAACCCAATGTAGCACTTAGCCTTATATGTTACTGTCAAGCATGGTGGTGAAGGAGTGATAGTTTGAGCTTGGTCTGCTGCCACAGGACATTGGCAGTTTGCCATTGTTATCTGGACCACAAATAACAGGCCATTTTTTTCAACAACTTCAACTTGGCTGAAGTGGGTCATTAACAGCACAATGGTCCCAGCACATCAAGAAATCCACTCAAGGACCTATAAGTAGACCTGCAGTCTGAGAGTGAAGTGCTTTGTTAGGAACATATGGGACAATCAGAGCTCTGATGTATGATGGAGCTTGATTATTAAGCGCTTTATACATTAGAAGGAGAATTTCAAATTATATTCTTGATTTAACGGAGCTAATGAAGGGAAGCTAAAATTGGGGAAATATGATCCCTCTTGTTGATTTTCATCAGAACTCTTGCTGCAGCATTTTGGATCAGCTGAAGACTTTGAACTGCATTTTGTGGACTTCCTGTTAGTAAATATTTACAATAGTCCAGCCTTGAAGTAACAAATGAATGGAATAGTTGTTCAGTGTCAGTCCTGGACGCAATATTTCTAATTCTGGCAAAATTCCTGTGGCTAACATAGAGAAACCATAGAAAACTGTTTAATATGGGGTTTAAATTACATGTCCTGGTCCGAAATAACACCAAGGTTTTTTTCTTTATTACAATAGGTTGATTTAATGTCATCCAGATTAAGTGATTAAGAAGTTTCTTTTTATAAACATGACAACGTCTATCTTGTCAGAATTTAAAAGCAGAAAATGTAAAGCCATTCAGGTTTTGATGTCATCAAGACATGCCTGTAGTTAAAGTAATTGATTAAATTCAAGAGGATGTATGGATAAATACATTTTTACTTTATGTATAAATAATTTCTGATTAGCTTGCATAATCATCTTTATTACAGCATCTGTGTCAATTGCCTGTGTGTTTGCACGGCTTTGACTGGGTGTTCTAGAAAGGACCGAGTCCCTCTCTGGCAGCACACAATCAAGATCGTTAGCAATAGTGAATGAGAAAATTGTTCGCTATCAGTCATAGAAACAATGCAGACGGCTGGATTCCTCCTTTCTGCTTGTTGTCTCGTAGATTAACGGATGGATCGGTAAATTTATTTGGAAGGAAGGGGCCCCAAACATGGTTGCGTAACATGTTGATGGACTGAACAACCAAGCAGAGGACAAACATACCAGTTGCCAAAGGGCAAATGTGACTTCATGGAATATTTAGGTCTTGAAAGGCCTACCAGTGATTACTGTTACTTCTCAGCCTTTTTAGTTTATGCTGTATTAGATTTAAAGTTTTCAGAAATGCCAATAAGATCTACCCTTCTAAAGCTAAATTACTGCATTCAGATTACTGCAGACTGTCAAAACCAACGTTTACATTTGAAAGTCAAGTCATTTCAAGCGTGTACACGGGAGGTCCAATCACTTCCATGGCTACAGATTTATAAAATCCAGAACTTTGGCCTGTAGATTGCTTCTACAATCATTCGTAAAATAATTGTCGCTTTCAGGTGCTTAGAGAAGTCTACTATATGGTACCTTGACAGAATGCCACCAGTGAAATAGGTCCATCTATGAAATTTCCTTGCCAATAAATACTCCACTGTCAACTCTTAGTTATATTTAAAAAGGGGGAAGCAATCTAGAACAACAGCATCACACCCATCATGTTATAGGCCACGTAAAATAACAGAGCAGAGTCAGTGGCTCTGTGTAGTGTACAGGGGCTGCCAACTTTCCGTAGTTTGTTTCTACAAACCTCTAAACTTCATTTGGCCATAATATTAACTTAACATTGATGGGAGAGCTTGGAACAGGTTTGCATTGCTGAGGAGCTGCATCCAAGCCTTATATAAGGTAACTAAATGCAATGCAAAGTGTTGGATTCAGTCATGAAAAGCATGTATCCCTAAGTACTCTAGCAGCTGGTATGTTTACTCTGTAATGATATATCACGCCTCTCTGGCAATCCAATGGACAAGTCTGGGTTTGGTGGTTGCCAGAAGGATAGCACTTACCTGACTGTTGTGTCAAGTGTAACGTTTGGTGCAGAGGGGTTTGGTACGAGGCTGTTTTTCAGGATTTTCAGGCTCTGACCCTTAATATAATTTAAAAAAAAGAAACTTCAACATACTAAAATATTTTCAACAATTTTATGTTCCTAGCTCTGTGAGGACAGTTTGGAGCAGGTTAGGTCTCTAGTTTTTCTCTTCTATTGCTTAAGGTGCTGGATCACTTGGCTACTTTCAGAGGCCAATGAACGAGACACACACCATGATGATTTAGACAATAATCTTCTTTCTTCAGCCAGAACAGTAAAGATGGAATGTGGATGCATCTCCTAGCAGGGTAATGACACAAAACACACTGCCAGGGGTGGCTGAAGCAGAAGGACATTAGGGACATGAAGTGTCCAGACCAGCCTCCTGTCCTCAGTCCTACAAATCTGTGGGAAAAGCTGAGGCTTTGATTTGCCAAATGGGAGTAAAGAAACCTAAAGGTTCTGTGCAGAGCATGGACCAAACCCTTGAGAGATGTCTGCAAACCTGTCTTATTGTTCTGCTAGCCAACAAAGGTTTCTGCTGTAAATTCCAATTGATGTTTTGATGGGGGATGACTTGCAAATCCTTTTTTTTTTCCTTTTCTGTAATGTTTAATTTCTGGGTTATAGGTTGATATCCTGTCTCTCTGCATTAAAAAGAACCTGCCTAAAATATTAAAGGCTGATTTTGTGAGTTTGTTGAAAGGAAATATTGCCATAGAGATGCTTGGGAACATAAACACTTGACTCCAGATGATGAGTTTGACTTGGAGCTTGTTGGAGTGTTTGTGGGGGGCTGCATGTCCAACCATAGTAGATGTCCATGCAGCATAAAGATAGTATAGTGGATTCTTCCAGCACGGCATTTTCTGATGACAGCAACACTATTCAAGCCTTGAAACATGCATGCCCTTTGCAGATGGTGACATCCCTGCCTGTTTGGGATTTTTGTGAGTAGTGTTTGTCCTTGTAGAATTATGGTCTGTGGTGTACCGATGTAACAAGTACCTGTGAGTTTGTAAGTAAATTGAAAAACTGGGGTGGCATAGTGCTGCAGCACAGAGCTGGATGAATTTGTGATGGCTCACTATCACATGATTCCTCTGAGTTCCAGCCTACACAGATCCTTTATTTTGGACACGGTAGAAGAGGCTGATGCATTTGTCCTGAGTGCAGAACATGCATACTAACTTTAGGTTAGAACTGTGCTAAATATTACTGTGGTGCTCTCATCATCTCCACTTTTCTTACATTTTCTAAATGTCTTTAGCATTTTTATACTGAAACATTTAATCGTGGCCACAAGCAAAGTTTTCTGTTTGGTGAGACAGTATTCTTCACATCTGATTGGTTCTTCAACTGATAAAACATTTTACTTTAGTACTGCTGTCTTCCATGGCATTTTCTTTTTCCAATAAAAAAGTGGATTAATTGACACTTAACGTCAATGTTTACAAACTTTATAAAATTACACAGAACTTTATACCAGTGCCAATATAGTAAAGAATATACATTGTAGAGTATAGAACATTATCTATGTCCTAAATACAGAATGATCCTAAACATATTGCCAACTTGGTAACAAAGTGTCTCAAAGACAACAAAGTCCGTGTTTTGAAGTGGCCATCATAAAGCCCTGATCTCCATCCCATAAAAACTGAGATGAAAAGGTGTGTGTGTGTGTGTGTGTGTGTGTGTGTGTGTGTGTGTGTGTGTGTGTGTGTGTGTGTGTGTGTGTGTGTGTGTGTGTGTGTGTGTGTGTGTGTGTGAGCATGGTGGCCTACAAACCTGACTCTGTTACACCACTTGTGGGAATGGGCCGAAATTCCAGCAAACTGTTGTAAGAAGCAGTTTAGTAGCTAAACCATCAAATACTAAGGAATGATATGTAAACGTTTCTGATAATTCTGCCATTTAGAAAATACTAAATTATATTTGGTTGCCCTGACTTGCCTAAAACAGGCAAACGTTTAGTCTGATTCATATTCGTTTTGGGCAGTGTATGTAAATCCGGTTCATACTGTAGAAAGCACCAATGCTGTTTAATATCCAAAGGCTATAATGTTAGAATATTTTTAGATATAGACCAGATACATGCATGTTTGTTCATCAGTATAAAATACCTTAAGGCTTTAACAAGGCTTTCAGGTCAATTGTTAATACATGAAATAAGGCTGATAAGAAGGAAGCATCTTCAACTCAGTTGGGGGTTGTTGGCATCTAGCTGACAAGACTCATTTTGCATGCCAAAGTGAGCAACGCATTTCACAGTATGTTATTTGAACTGCTAACACACTATAAGTTTTGAAATATTCACTCGTTAAAGCAACATAAACAATAATAAAAAGCCAAAAGCAACAGTTTTGTGATATTTGCTTGGATTATAAAGTTTACAATATCCAAATGTGTTGCCTGCCTGTATAAGATGAAAGCTCTTGTTTTGACATTGTGAAACAGAGGAGGAATATTTTTAGCCTGTGTTGTGTAATGCCCTGTCTTTTTCAATTAGGCCCTCAGGATTAAATGGCTCTGGGGGGCTGAGTGGCAGAAGATGTGGATGTCTTGGTATAGACAAAAGAAATAAACCAGATGGGACCAAATAACGTAGTAGATATGATCTGTCATTTCATGCTGTGTCTTTTCAAGACCTTGCCAAAACAAAAGCAGCTCTTTGGAGAGCTAAAAATGTTGTTTTAGATTTAGACACGATCTTGTTTATATCTCAAACTAGACTAGGGATTAATCATTTAACATAGAAGATCAATTTATTTTAGGGTTCCCAAACCTTTCAGCCGCGCACCCCCTTCCATGTCCCAACTGGGTTGACGCACCTCTCAATCTTCAAAAATAAAGAAATAAATAAATAAAAACTTATATATATATATATATATATATATATATATATATATATATATATATATATATATATATATATATATATATATATATATATATATATATATATATTTCCTTCAATATATATATTTCCTTTCAATATATATATTTCCTTTCAATATATATATATATATATATATAGAGAGATAGATATAGATTATATATACTATATCTATATATAATATATTTATATATAGTTTAAAGGAAATTATATATATCTATATATATATATATATATATATATATATATTATATATTATATCTATATATATCTATATATATATATATATATATTGAAAGGATAATATATATATTGAAAGGAAATATATATATTGAAGGAAATATAGATAATATCATATATATATATATATAATATATATATATATATATATATATATATATATATATATATAGATATATATTATATATATATATTATAAGTTTTTATTTATTATTTTCTGTTATTTTTGAAAGTTGGGGGGTGCGTCAACCCGGTTGGGGACATGGAACGGGGCAGTGCGCGGCTGAAAAGGTTTGGAACCCCTGATATAATTGATCTTCTATGTTAAATGATTGATCCCTAGCCTATTTTGACATATAAACAAGATCGTGTCTAAATCTATCAAAACAATCAGAGCTCTGATGTATGATGGAGCTTGATTATTAAGCGCTTTATACATTAGAAGGAGAATTTCAAATTATATTCTTGATTTAACGGAGCTAATGAAGGGAAGCTAAAATTGGGGAAATATGATCCCTCTTGTTGATTTTCATCAGAACTCTTGCTGCAGCATTTTGGATCAGCTGAAGACTTTGAACTGCATTTTGTGGACTTCCTGTTAGTAAATATTTACAATAGTCCAGCCTTGAAGTAACAAATGAATGGAATAGTTGTTCAGTGTCAGTCCTGGACGCAATATTTCTAATTCTGGCAAAATTCCTGTGGCTAACATAGAGAAACCATAGAAAACTGTTTAATATGGGGTTTAAATTACATGTCCTGGTCCGAAATAACACCAAGGTTTTTTTCTTTATTACAATAGGTTGATTTAATGTCATCCAGATTAAGTGATTAAGAAGTTTCTTTTTATAAACATGACAACGTCTATCTTGTCAGAATTTAAAAGCAGAAAATGTAAAGCCATTCAGGTTTTGATGTCATCAAGACATGCCTGTAGTTAAAGTAATTGATTAAATTCAAGAGGATGTATGGATAAATACATTTTTACTTTATGTATAAATAATTTCTGATTAGCTTGCATAATCATCTTTATTACAGCATCTGTGTCAATTGCCTGTGTGTTTGCACGGCTTTGACTGGGTGTTCTAGAAAGGACCGAGTCCCTCTCTGGCAGCACACAATCAAGATCGTTAGCAATAGTGAATGAGAAAATTGTTCGCTATCAGTCATAGAAACAATGCAGACGGCTGGATTCCTCCTTTCTGCTTGTTGTCTCGTAGATTAACGGATGGATCGGTAAATTTATTTGGAAGGAAGGGGCCCCAAACATGGTTGCGTAACATGTTGATGGACTGAACAACCAAGCAGAGGACAAACATACCAGTTGCCAAAGGGCAAATGTGACTTCATGGAATATTTAGGTCTTGAAAGGCCTACCAGTGATTACTGTTACTTCTCAGCCTTTTTAGTTTATGCTGTATTAGATTTAAAGTTTTCAGAAATGCCAATAAGATCTACCCTTCTAAAGCTAAATTACTGCATTCAGATTACTGCAGACTGTCAAAACCAACGTTTACATTTGAAAGTCAAGTCATTTCAAGCGTGTACACGGGAGGTCCAATCACTTCCATGGCTACAGATTTATAAAATCCAGAACTTTGGCCTGTAGATTGCTTCTACAATCATTCGTAAAATAATTGTCGCTTTCAGGTGCTTAGAGAAGTCTACTATATGGTACCTTGACAGAATGCCACCAGTGAAATAGGTCCATCTATGAAATTTCCTTGCCAATAAATACTCCACTGTCAACTCTTAGTTATATTTAAAAAGGGGGAAGCAATCTAGAACAACAGCATCACACCCATCATGTTATAGGCCACGTAAAATAACAGAGCAGAGTCAGTGGCTCTGTGTAGTGTACAGGGGCTGCCAACTTTCCGTAGTTTGTTTCTACAAACCTCTAAACTTCATTTGGCCATAATATTAACTTAACATTGATGGGAGAGCTTGGAACAGGTTTGCATTGCTGAGGAGCTGCATCCAAGCCTTATATAAGGTAACTAAATGCAATGCAAAGTGTTGGATTCAGTCATGAAAAGCATGTATCCCTAAGTACTCTAGCAGCTGGTATGTTTACTCTGTAATGATATATCACGCCTCTCTGGCAATCCAATGGACAAGTCTGGGTTTGGTGGTTGCCAGAAGGATAGCACTTACCTGACTGTTGTGTCAAGTGTAACGTTTGGTGCAGAGGGGTTTGGTACGAGGCTGTTTTTCAGGATTTTCAGGCTCTGACCCTTAATATAATTTAAAAAAAAAGAAACTTCAACATACTAAAATATTTTCAACAATTTTATGTTCCTAGCTCTGTGAGGACAGTTTGGAGCAGGTTAGGTCTCTAGTTTTTCTCTTCTATTGCTTAAGGTGCTGGATCACTTGGCTACTTTCAGAGGCCAATGAACGAGACACACACCATGATGATTTAGACAATAATCTTCTTTCTTCAGCCAGAACAGTAAAGATGGAATGTGGATGCATCTCCTAGCAGGGTAATGACACAAAACACACTGCCAGGGGTGGCTGAAGCAGAAGGACATTAGGGACATGAAGTGTCCAGACCAGCCTCCTGTCCTCAGTCCTACAAATCTGTGGGAAAAGCTGAGGCTTTGATTTGCCAAATGGGAGTAAAGAAACCTAAAGGTTCTGTGCAGAGCATGGACCAAACCCTTGAGAGATGTCTGCAAACCTGTCTTATTGTTCTGCTAGCCAACAAAGGTTTCTGCTGTAAATTCCAATTGATGTTTTGATGGGGGATGACTTGCAAATCCTTTTTTTTTTCCTTTTCTGTAATGTTTAATTTCTGGGTTATAGGTTGATATCCTGTCTCTCTGCATTAAAAAGAACCTGCCTAAAATATTAAAGGCTGATTTTGTGAGTTTGTTGAAAGGAAATATTGCCATAGAGATGCTTGGGAACATAAACACTTGACTCCAGATGATGAGTTTGACTTGGAGCTTGTTGGAGTGTTTGTGGGGGGCTGCATGTCCAACCATAGTAGATGTCCATGCAGCATAAAGATAGTATAGTGGATTCTTCCAGCACGGCATTTTCTGATGACAGCAACACTATTCAAGCCTTGAAACATGCATGCCCTTTGCAGATGGTGACATCCCTGCCTGTTTGGGATTTTTGTGAGTAGTGTTTGTCCTTGTAGAATTATGGTCTGTGGTGTACCGATGTAACAAGTACCTGTGAGTTTGTAAGTAAATTGAAAAACTGGGGTGGCATAGTGCTGCAGCACAGAGCTGGATGAATTTGTGATGGCTCACTATCACATGATTCCTCTGAGTTCCAGCCTACACAGATCCTTTATTTTGGACACGGTAGAAGAGGCTGATGCATTTGTCCTGAGTGCAGAACATGCATACTAACTTTAGGTTAGAACTGTGCTAAATATTACTGTGGTGCTCTCATCATCTCCACTTTTCTTACATTTTCTAAATGTCTTTAGCATTTTTATACTGAAACATTTAATCGTGGCCACAAGCAAAGTTTTCTGTTTGGTGAGACAGTATTCTTCACATCTGATTGGTTCTTCAACTGATAAAACATTTTACTTTAGTACTGCTGTCTTCCATGGCATTTTCTTTTTCCAATAAAAAAGTGGATTAATTGACACTTAACGTCAATGTTTACAAACTTTATAAAATTACACAGAACTTTATACCAGTGCCAATATAGTAAAGAATATACATTGTAGAGTATAGAACATTATCTATGTCCTAAATACAGAATGATCCTAAACATATTGCCAACTTGGTAACAAAGTGTCTCAAAGACAACAAAGTCCGTGTTTTGAAGTGGCCATCATAAAGCCCTGATCTCCATCCCATAAAAACTGAGATGAAAAGGTGTGTGTGTGTGTGTGTGTGTGTGTGTGTGTGTGTGTGTGTGTGTGTGTGTGTGTGTGTGTGTGTGTGTGTGTGTGTGTGTGTGTGTGTGTGTGTGTGTGTGAGCATGGTGGCCTACAAACCTGACTCTGTTACACCACTTGTGGGAATGGGCCGAAATTCCAGCAAACTGTTGTAAGAAGCAGTTTAGTAGCTAAACCATCAAATACTAAGGAATGATATGTAAACGTTTCTGATAATTCTGCCATTTAGAAAATACTAAATTATATTTGGTTGCCCTGACTTGCCTAAAACAGGCAAACGTTTAGTCTGATTCATATTCGTTTTGGGCAGTGTATGTAAATCCGGTTCATACTGTAGAAAGCACCAATGCTGTTTAATATCCAAAGGCTATAATGTTAGAATATTTTTAGATATAGACCAGATACATGCATGTTTGTTCATCAGTATAAAATACCTTAAGGCTTTAACAAGGCTTTCAGGTCAATTGTTAATACATGAAATAAGGCTGATAAGAAGGAAGCATCTTCAACTCAGTTGGGGGTTGTTGGCATCTAGCTGACAAGACTCATTTTGCATGCCAAAGTGAGCAACGCATTTCACAGTATGTTATTTGAACTGCTAACACACTATAAGTTTTGAAATATTCACTCGTTAAAGCAACATAAACAATAATAAAAAGCCAAAAGCAACAGTTTTGTGATATTTGCTTGGATTATTAAGTTTACAGTATCCAAATGTGTTGCCTGCCTGCATAAGATGAAAGCTCTTGTTTTGACATTGTGAAACAGAGGAGGAATATTTTTAGCCTGTGTTGTGTAATGCCCTGTCTTTTTCAATTAGGCCCTCAGGATTAAATGGCTCTGGGGGACTGAGTGGCAGAAGATGTGGATGTCTTGGTATAGACAAAAGAAATAAACCAGATGGGACCAAATAACGTAGTAGATATGACCTGTCATTTCATGCTGTGTCTTTTCAAGACCTTGCCAAAACAAGAGCAGCTCTTTGGAGAGCTAAAAATTATGTTTTAGATTTAGACACGATCTTGTTTATATGTCAAAATAGGCTAGGGATCAATCATTTAACATAGAAGATCAATTTATATCAGGGGTTCCCAAACCTTTCAGCCGCGCACCCCCTTCCATGTCCCAACCGGGTTGACGCACCCCCCAATCTTCAAAAATAAAGAAATAAATAAATAAAACTTATATATATATATATATATATATATATATATATATATATATATATATATATATATATATATATATATATATATATATATATATATATATATATATATTTCCTTTCAATATATATATTTCCTTTCAATATATATATTTCCTTTCAATATATATATATATATATATATATATATATATATATATATATATATATATATATATATATATATATATTGAAAGGAAATATATATATATATATATATATATATATATATATATATATATATATATATATATATATATATATATATATATATATATTATATATATAGATATATATATAGATATATATATCTATAGATCTCTATATAGATATCTAGATATCGATATAGATATATATATATATATATTGAAAGGAAATATATATACTATATATATATATATATATATATATATATATTGAAAGGAAAATATATATATATATATATATATATATATATATATATATAGAAAGGAAATATATATATATATATATATATATATAGCAGTTGCAGCTACAGCTCAAACGTCATACCAAAGGTTATATAAATAAAATTAGAACATAATTTGAATTAAATTGCAATAAAGTTACACACAACATCCACAGCAGAAGCCAGAGAAAGATCGGTCAAGCCTCCACAACCTGAAACGTCTCTGAAGCAGAGACCAGGTGGATTCTCTGACTAAACTCTAATGATCTACCTGCGTGTGTTCTCACTTTATTTATTTCATGTACCAGCTTCTTAATCTGAGTCTGACTCACAATTTACGCCGCAAAATACAAATATGAAGAAGTTTGATTTGATTTGTGTCCGATGACGAGCAAGCGAGCCACACTTTGGTAGAGCAGCACAGAGTAACAATAACAGAGCGCTCCATAAAGATGTTATTAATTGGAGAAATATTTTCTGATTGTTTCACAGCGGTTACATCCAGCAGGTAAACACCCACGCACCAGACCAAGGTTTTGCTGCTAACACTTTATTTTAGGACGAACAGAACAGGACAGCTTTCACCCCGCCAGTCCCCACCACCAGTCATCCATCCTCAGGAGCCACACATTTCTTCCGGTATAAACCCAAAACGAACAGTAAGTCTGGAACAGCATTTAGCAATAAAGTCTAATACAGGAAATGTTCATAAATTGATGTTCTCTCGGGTTTTGGTTTCCATTATTATATAAAAGGTACTACCATTCCACATAAAACACTCTCAATAGGCTCTTTTCACAGGAATAAATTAAATTGAGAGTGTCTTCGGTGGATAATTCTGACCAGAAATAAGACTTTGAACATGTTCATTACCTGATTGCCTGAGAATGTCAGGTAAGAGAAGATAAATGAATTTCACAGGAGATCAGGCTGAACTTTACAGACTGATTTAAAAACATTCACTAAAGAAAGCCCATTTTAGGAGTTCTGACCCTATGTGACGGCTTTCTAGAAACTTTATAAGACAGTGAATTTCCCAGTGATAATAGGGTGGTTTATCTCTTAACTGCAGCCTTGGTTCTGGCCCAGCGGCCTGAAAGTAAATCAGTTTCTTGTTGAGATCTCTGCAAAGTCTGCGTCACAAATTAATTATCAGAAGTTTCCTGCCTCCTGTCCCTGACGTGCTTCCTATCTCTGATTTCCTCTCGCTACAGTCAGACTAATCATTTTCCTCGTTAATTGCTTTTCTACCCAACAGAGGAGTGGGAAGCCAGGCCTGCTGCATTTTCTACTAGACCTATTTCAGAATACCTTAGTGGGGGAGATTTTGTTCAAACTTCAAGAATACTCATATTTTAAAGTGATAAAACGGACACGGAAAAAGCCAGAGTCCAATTATTCTGCTGTGAATCATCTGTTTTCCTAACAATCCCACATTGGTCGGCACACTGTGCACTTTTAGGATATGAGATCATTGTCTTGTGCAACATCTAACAGCTTGAGCAGGAGATGGTGTATCAACGTAACATAATATTATTAATCTGTTATGAAGTTTGCTTTGACATGCCCTTGTTGGTGTTTTGTTCCCATATTATCTTAACCTTTCTTTAAACAGAATTCAGCTGTAGCTGTTGTTTGAACAGAAATTCATAGAAACACATAAGCTAATGTTGACGTTTAATAAATCCCTGACAGGTAGAAGTAAAAATTCCCAAATATCAGAATAATTGCAGTCAAAAACTGCTAACCAGATCAATTGTGGATTTTGCTAGAAATTATATTTGTACATGGCAATTAACATGGAGGAGGAGTAGAGTAATAATAAAAAAAAATACTGCTGATTCTGTATAACAGAAATGAAAAAGACATGTTCAAATACCAAGTTTATTGAGGTCATTCTTTGAAAACAGTTAAAGTAGATGTTTGTTATAGTGTAAAAAAAAAAGATCTAAGGTCCAAAATCGTTCGGAAGAAATGCAAACTTTTATTAACAAGGTTTATTTTGTAAGGAAAGAATATAAAGAAGTGCAGAAAAGTTGCTTGGCTAAAATTATTTTAAAGGCTTTAAATAGGGAATTAAAACCAGAAAGACATGTGAGAATAGCCAAATTGCTTAGTTGGCTTGTGATCAAAGAAAGCATACAGTTGCATACCTGCGAGCACTGTAACAACATGCAAGGGCCAGAGAACAGTTTATTCACATCAAAATATTTGAAGAAGTCATGTTGCTTCATGCAAGAGGAAATGCGGGGTGTTTTAGCAAACAAACTGAAAAGCACCAGTAAGCTTGCAGCATCTTGGTTCCACACGAACAAGATTGACACGAAGTGATCAGACCAATCCCAGGACCTTAATCCAAAAGAAATAGATACGGAGAAACTATGGATGGTAGTTCAATCATCCTGGGCTAGAATTTGTGATGACCGTTGCCAGAAGGTAGTTAAAAGTGCACAGATGTGAAGGCATTCTTCAAGGACATACAACAAAATATTAGTTTAGTGATTCAAAAGAGAGCTAAATGTTCAAGTGTTCTTCAGTGTATACAGTAAATGTACACACACACCCTAAGGCTTCCTTTTACCTCCCTTTCTGACAACAAATTTGGTCTTTTTTCATGGTTTGATTTGGCATAGACAGTGTTCATTGTGCTCTTGCGGTTATGAAAATATATGTTATGAATAGTTCTTTTTGTTT